>NC_090833.1:9765000-9997500 GCF_028021215.1 Eschrichtius robustus | reverse complement strand
ATGAACCAGTACAATGTGGGCACTTAGTAAATAATTTGTTGGATGGATGGATGGACGGATGAATGAATCCACTCTGCATACCAGGAAGATCAGTGGAAAGAAAAAAGCATTTGTGGGACATACACTAGATTTGGTGTGTAAAGCATTCCTCTTCCCCAGCCCCTATATCTCATCATTTCTTTATTACATGTAAGAAAATTGAGGCTTACAAAATGCAGTAACTCACCCAACAGACACAATTGATAATAAGAGCTAAACCAGTCTGTCAGATTTCAAGTTCACTGGTAAAGGGAAAATTATTTTGTTTTTAAATTTTGAAAAATTTCAATTCTTAATAATATTTTGTTTACTGCATAATGATGACTGTAAAACAGTCTAAGAAAGAAAGCTGTGGTAATGGAATAAGGAGTTGAATACCAGCTCTGCCAAATACTAGTGGGATCTCCTTGAGGAAGTCACTTTCTCTTTCTGAGCCTCAGTTTCCTCATCTGTAAAATGGAGATAATGCTCCCTCCATCACAGTTTTGTTATGATCAATTAAAAGAGGAAAGTAGCAACATATATGTAGAAGATCAATTCTTCAAGAGTTCAAGTTTTCCCATCTATAACCTTCTACACGTCACTGATGTCAATTACCTCTCTATCACAAAACTATGGAATCTTAAAGCCAAAAGGAATCCAAGAGATCACCTAAGTCAAGTTCCTCCTTCTAAACATGCAGAAACTGAGGCTCTGTCAGAGAGATGGGAGGTGCCCTGTCCCAGACTCCATAGTATGGCCAGGGCTAAAACATCTTTCATGTCTGTGTTCTTTCCACCACATGGTCTTCTAGTACTTGAACTCAGGTTTCCATTTTGTAAATAAGAATGCCATTAAGAATGAAAATTAAAATCTCTAAGGATTAGAACACCTAGATTCTATGCCCAGCTGGGTGACCCTAAGCTGTCATTTGATATTTCTGGATAGCTGTTTTCAAGATAATAAAATCAGGGCCTAGTACTTTGAGCGACCAGATAATCTCTCCATTGCAAATTATGCAGAGCGAGGTGCCCCAGATGAGAAAGCTCAGTATAAAATCCCACCATCCCCAGTCCCCACCACACCTATAAAACAGATTGTCTCCCATGCTTTCCCTGGGGACTCAGTGTTTGATATTCATTCCAACCAGATTTCGTCTGCTAATCTTGTAATTAATTAGCCAGGAAGAGGGTAGTACCACAACAGTAATCTCGTTATAACAAAAATATGTCCACGTTTTACCTCTTATTCCCCTAACGTCCAAGAATTACAATCAATATATTTTCTGAAATGACACCTGACATCTGCCTCATTTAAAATTACTCTCTCATTTTCTCCTCTTAATGGCCTGATGAGCTGAGAGTATAGCTCATCTCAGGCATCTGAGAGTATAGCCCTGTCTCAGAGAAGAGGTGACCCACTTCTAGGGCGATTCCTTAGCCAAAGTTCCAAAGGTGGCTATGAAGCGCCTCAGACGCCCCAAATACAAACCAAACAAACAGGGTGCACCCTACCCCCTCCAAAAAAGAATATGTGTAGTGTCTTCAAGGACATGGTAACAGGCTATGATCTGTCATCAGTAGGCCCAAACCAGCTCAAGATGGTAACTTCTGCCTCATCCTCGGCCCTCTTTCAGTGCTTCCTAATTCAGGGATGGTATCACCGTCTATTCAGTTCCTCAAGCCAGAATCTGATCTAGAAATCATCCTTGAAACTCCTTTCTCCCCCGTTCCCTGCCATATAATCAATCCATCATCAAGTCCTATCACTTTTACCAACTAAATATCTCTTGCATTCATCTACTCCTTCTCCATTTCCAATAAGTAAGCCCAAGTTATCATCTTTCTTACCTGGACCACTGCAAAAAGTTTCTTGATTGGTCTCTCTAGCCTCACAAACCCTTCTCAAGTGTATTCCCTTCAGCAGAGCTTCAGCGCTCTTTTCAAAATACAAACCTGATTACCTTCCCTCCTCATTAAACTTGTTCAAGGCTTTCCCATACTCTTAGATTACAGAGGACACTTCTACCAGCCACTTGTGGTCTGCCCCTGCAGCTTCACCTTGCACCACAATCTACCTCACCCTTGGGTCTCCAGTTACACAGCCTTTTCTTCCAGTTCCCCCAAATTTCCAAGCTCCCCCTTGCCTCAGATCCTCTGTATCTTCTTTCTCCTCACACTTCACACCTAGCTAGTTCTTAGCCTTCAGCTCTCAGGTCAAGAGGCACCTTCACAAGGATAACCATTTCTGACCCCGCCCCAGACTAGGTCAGATGCCCTTACGATAACTCTCTCAAAGCCCCAAGTATCTCTCCTGGAACTTGGTAATTAATTGGCTTTGATTATATATACTATGACTGCAATTTTACACTTTGGTGATTATTTACATAACATCTATCCTCCTGCCAAGAGAGGAAGCTTCATGAGGTCAGAAACCAGATCTGTTTTTGCTCACTACTGTATCCAGATTTTACTTAACAGTGCCTGGTACATAGTAGACCCTCACTAAATAGGAAGTAAATGAATGGCAATGTGGTAAAAGGAAATGAATACATCTCTCAGCACTGACCATATACCAGGCACTTTGCTATGTATGCATTTATAATTTTCATTAAATACTCACAACAACATTTTCTGATAAGTATCATTAACCTCATTTTATAGATATGAAAACAGGCTTAAAGAGGCAAAGTGATTTGCCCAGTATCACACAGCTAGTAAATGGCAAAGTTAGAATTCTAACCCAAGCCTGACAAACATGTTCTTCCCACCGCAAAATTCTGCCTTCCTTTGAAAAGCCTCTGAGTTGATGGTGAATTCTACCTCTGATGGGAGTTTCTAGAAGACGGCTCCACAATCACAGGAAGCCTCCACAGACTGGCAGGGCTCAGAACAAACTGCAGAAATGAGGCCTGGACAGAAAGAGCTCAAAGTGGAATAAGCTAGTTTTAAGAGCTAAGCCTTGAGAATTTAACTTCAGAATAGGATGCTGAAAATGCTTTTTTTTTTGAAAATGCTTTCTTTTTGTTGTAAGATTCCTACTTAATTCATTTTGAATACCACCCAGGCAAAAATCCCAAAGTTGGCCCTCAGGATTTTCAGTATAATGTCGAGCAACAGGAAGAGCACTGCCTTAGTATAACGGTAAGGGGGAAATAATCTCAGTAAAATCCATTTTTAGGGCTTCCCTGGTGGCGCAGTGGTTAAGAATCCGCCTGCCAATGCAGGGGATACGGGCTCGAGCCCTGGTCCAGGAAGATCCCACATGCCGCAGAGCAACTAAGCCGGTGCGCCACAACTACTGAGTCTGCGCTCTAGAGCCTGCAAGCCACAACTACTGAAGCCTGCGCTCTAGAGCCCGTGCTCCACAACAAGAGAAGCCACCGCAATGAGAAGCCTGCGCACCGCAATGAAGAGTAGCCCCCACTAACTGCAACTAGAGAAAGCCCGTGCGCAGCAACGAAGACCCAACGCAGCCAAAAATAAATAAATACATACATTTATTTAAAAAAAAAAAATTTTTAAACACATTTTTAAATTAATGAATTTGGTCCTTTTATTGGTATACCACGGTGTGTAAAAAGGTAGTAAATATCTAATATCGTGCTTTAGAACTAGAACAGACTAATAAAAACTGGTCTATAAAAAGGAAGACTAACAAAATACAGTCACAGAGGTAAGTTGCCAAGAGAGTAACTGCTGAAATGATGTTGGGACTTTACTCTCCTTTACTGAAAAAGGTATGTAAAATGAAGCCAATGGAAAAGTGAGACAAACAGCTCCTAATTCAAAATACAGAGTTACCTTAGATATTCCCTCTTTCTCCTCTCCCTCTCTCTCTCTCTCTCTGAGACCAATGCAGCCAACTGCAATCTCAGCCACCTCCTCTGGTGGGGGAGGACAGGGGTGGCTGGCGGGGAGGGGGGGGGAGGGTGTTGGTCAGAGAAAAGAAGCAAGGTCAAAGGCCAGAACGTCCTTAGGCTCAAGGCCATGCCTCAGCTCAGGCAGCAATAAGCAAAAGCTGCTGTCTGGAAACACAACCAGCACTAAGAAGTCTAGGTTGTAATTTTTCGGAAAGAGATCCTAAAACTAAAGTAGCTTAACTTATTAGAGGGGACCATTCCCACGATAATAGCAAATATTCCAACTTCAGATGAGGAGCATTTTCTTCTAAAGGCAATTCGCTGACCTTTTCTGAGTTAGCAACATTTCTCAGTGGCTTCACGCTTTCTGCAAAGTTTTAAGTGACTTCCTTTGAAGAGAGCTATTTAATGCCAATGATTATAGAAAACATTTGTTCATAATTATCCAGACATAGACTGGAACAATGCTGAAACAAGAGCAGCATGCAAAAATGTATTTAAGGACTATCATCCCAAAATGCTGCTAAAAGCTATTAACCAGTATGTGTTAATTGCCACAGCATTCATATTAATTTTCACTTCAGGCTCGACACTGTGGAATATTTCCCCTGATACATTTTAAACAAAGTTTAATTTAAGGAACTGCTTCTATCAACACTTATGAAAATTAACAGCCAAGCAATTAGCACTCATGAATTATCCCTTCCCCCATGCTCTCTGCAGCTTCCCTGTTAAAACAGTTTCTAACAGAGAAATGGTTACTTTCTAGCAAGTTAACACAATCAAAGTCACAGTTGTCTGTATGAACTAGCACTGGTTCTGCTTTTTAAAGCACTTGTCAAGGCAAACATGCTCTTTATATTTAGAGTATAATTTAGCTAAGTCAAATAAGTAAAATATTTAACATTTTACTAAACTGCCAAGCAATTACTAATATCAAACTACCCTCTCACCTGATGTTTAAAAAAATAGCCATTGCAAAAAAAAAAAAAAAAAAAAAAAAAGGAAGTAATTACTTGTCTTAATCTTCCTATTTCAAGTTAAAGGTCAAAACCCCACTGGACTGACTCCCTGGACTTCTACAAGCAGACCACCTTCAGCCAGTCTGCTGTACATCTTGTGTAACGATGCTAAACTCCTAGTTTTAAGAACACATTTCCTCTCACTCAATCCTGTCAACAATCTAATGAAGTACAAAGGAGAGACAGCATCACTGGCCTCACCCTTTACAGAGAGGGAAAGAGGCAGAAGTGGGGTATTTGCTGAGCGCTTCCTATGTGCTATATCTCAATACTCACCAGGAAGACACACTACCACCATCTCATTCCACATACAAGGACTGCAGCTTCATGAGGTTAAGTAACTAGCCTGAAGTCATACCACTAAGTGGTGGAATTAGGATTTAAACTCAGACCTTACTACATAATAGATCTGCTTACTAACTAAATTACACTGCCTCTCCCCGTGCTAGGTGCTTTATCCTATTTGATGGTCTCATCAGCTTTGTTAGGAAGGAACTCAATTTCTTTGCACAGGTAAAGAAACTGAGGTTCAGTGAGGTGAAAAACCTGACTGAGGTGACACAACTGATAATCAGTACCATTTCTTTGTCAGTAACTGTACTGACAGGAGATGGGTATCTGAACTTCTAAGGGTCTACTGATGATGATAATATTTGTAAACTCAGTTTAACCAAAATAGTGATGACGATGTACTAGCTAAAGCTTCTCAAGTGATAAGGCATGGGAAAGGGGCTAGATACTTTTCAAAATAAGATCTCTTTTGAAAAAGGTGGAGAGACAGGGCAGAAATCCACATATTCAGAGGCACTTAAATCAGTGCTGAATGTTTTACTGCCTGTCACCCCTTCATCACTTCAGAGCAACTCCCTGTCATACCCAACATTTCCCACTTTCAGTGAGATCAGAGGGACGGGCACAAGAATTTTCCTATTGTCTCACCTCTAAAACAGAGGTTGGTTTTGTTAATGAAGCTATTCAGAGGTCCTGTTTTTAACAACCCCAAAGAATTTAGGCAGATGGCTGAGCCTTGTTTTGCCTTGTCTGGCTAAGCATTCCCTAAAACCACTTGCAATCTGTCCTGGTCTTTTTTCAAATGATCAGTAAACAGAGTTATTAATAACCTATGAATCTAAAACAGTCACGGATAGCACTGCCAATTTGCCAAAAAGATAATATAAACGTAGTAATAAACCTGATCAAAAAACTGTAAAAATTACAATAAAGTATATACCTAAGTACGGCCTTTCCCTCTCTACATGCCTTCAAGAAATTATTAACCAACCACAGTTTTTAAAAAATCAAATTATTAACCAGCTACAGGAACCAAAAACTATTTGAAAGTATTCACTTCAATTTAGTACAATAACTAAGAGATGTTTACCCTTAGAATCACTAAAACCAACAATTCAGTTTGCACAGATCCTTAAAGATGCCTGCTTACTTACAATGTAACTGTAAAGCCACACCAAAAACAAAACCCTTTTTTCAAATCCAATACTAGTTTAATCATAAGGAGGATTTCACAGCAGTTAGTCTCTTGAGGAAATAGATAATTAAGTAGTTTTTTAGCATATTTAATTAGACCCCAAGCTCTTCCCTGTCCCCTTCTCTCCCCAATTATGTACCATTTGCCCAAGAGACCTAAGCAACTCAGTTAATTATGTAAATAAGGCAAGCGTTATTCCCAAGAAAAGCATTGTGAATATTTGTAGCGGAAAGAACCACATATTTTAGTGGCTTTAACAAACCTTTGCAAAAAAAAGGGGGGGGGGGACTATCAAAACACATGAGAAACTCTTACATTTGAGGCAAGAAACAGGGAGTTCAATGACAAGATGGTGAATCATTAAAACAGGACACTCATTTCACTTCTTAAATATGAGCTGAATAAAAATAAAATAATTCTAAGTTACAACAGTAACAAAAATTTAGTGCTGAACGTCAAATGATTTATGGGAAGAATCAATCTGGAAATTATTAAAGTCGACTCTCACAGAGAAGGCTTTATTATCAAGGGGTTGACATGATCTTAACTCTCGAGGCAGCCATGGTGCTGTTATAACTACTACAATCCCATTATTATGCAATCACAAAATGCTAATTTCATCATTTTGAGGTGTTATTTGAATAGTCATTTTAATTTCTAGGTTACGAAAAGACTTGACTCAAGTATAATTCTCTATTAATCATTGAGATGTCATTGAATATCATATTGATGCATTTCACAAAGATAGACTAATTTAATATGTACAATACAATATCCTTCAAATATTAGCCACTTTCATTACACATCTGCCAAATGCATCAATATTAAATAATAGATGAGAACAAGGGTTTAACTGTGTTTTAGCAATGGTAATATGTAGGATAATAAAAAAAATAGCACTGCGTCACAAGATAGACTTATCGATATATAAATCTTTCTTAATCAATTGTGCAATGGTGACTGGGCCATGCTCACATCCTTTGCTGATTACAAATAGACTTGATATGACAAAAACATCGAGAGTCGTAAGTGTAAACACATATCTAGCAAAAATAATTCCTTTGTGACTGAGGAAATGGCTTCTTTATTTTATTTTTTAATTTCAAGTTAGGTATATATAACAAGCAGAGTTCACAACCTTCTAACAAATCCAAATCCTAAGTAATTTATAATAGAATCTAATAGTATAATGAAAATTCTAGAATATAGTATTTTAAAAGATCTGTGCTACTTTGTTGGCATCACAGCATTATCAAATACTAATTACTCCAACACTCCAACAATTAATTGCATCCTCAAACAATGAGATGATAGGCAATGGAAGCAAATAAATTCTAGCCATGTAACCTAATCCCAATAATAACATCTCACATATCTAAATGAATCGATTGTAGTAGTTAAGAAAAAAATCCCCTACAGTCCAACTCACTAGTTTCCAGAGGCTGACGTTCCTGTCCCCTAGGGGGACCCTTCCTCCTCTTTGCTGCATTCCACAAGAAGAAGCAGGAGAAGGTGGCAGGGGCAGGCTGAAGAGCAGCTCTTCACAGGATACAATCTCTAATTTACTGGCAGTACTTTCTTATGTTTTTTGGAGAACACTCCTGAGCATATTAGGATTTTATGCTATTTATGCATTTTGTTTCTAGTTTTTGTTCTCCTTCCCCGCCAACATCAATAACCTCATGTGCCAATGTCCATATATGCTTACTTAAACCAATGGAAACATGCTGAATTGTATGAGGTGAAAGTGTTTCAAAGAAAAAACATCTCCTTGCTCAAAGATGACAACTGACAGAAACAGCATATAACCAGGACTTGATTATAAAAAGTGCAAACATAAGCAAAGAGCTGTATGTTTATTAATTGCAATGGTGTTGAAATAAGACAAATTGTACACAGTCCCTCCAGGCAACAAGCTATCACTCAGCACGCCCACACCACTGCCAGACAGCAAACATGATGGCAATAAATATAAAAATCAACTGCTACCGTCCTGAAAGAAACCCAGCTCAGCTCAGCACAGAGACAAAGAATGGCAGGGAATGGGGAAGAGAGGGTCCTGCATGTATTGATAGAACTATATTCCACCTAAAATAGTGGCCATTTTTCTAAAAGGAAAACAAACACACTTTAATTTAGCAACTGTCAGAACAAACAGGAAAAAATTAAGTCATCCTGCATAGCAAGTGTCAAACAAGATTCAGTAAAACACTGACATGCAAGGCAATGTCTTAGAATTCTGAAATGAAGCTCTCACCTCTACAATTTCTGGAGTTATAATCAAGAATCAGACAAGACAACCCAAACCATCTCCCAGAACCACTTTCAAGGCTTTCCAAACAGTCAGACCTTGATTAATCACAGCCCAACTAACCCAAACCTTAGTAGAGAAACACTTAGGAGATAAAACAGGAACGAACACACACACACACACACACACACACACACACACACACACACACACACTCACTCTCTCTCTCTCTCTCTCTCTCCCTCTCTCTCCCTCTCCCTCTCTCTCTCTCTCCCTCTCTCTCCCTCTCTCTCTCTCTCTCTCTCTCTCTCTCTCTCCTCTCTCTCTCTCTCTCTCTCTCTCTCCAGACTGTCCCAAACATATTACTGTGGAAACCACACTACGCCCAAATCCAGACGTTTTTACACCCTCGGTCGTAGGAAATGTGAGTGACATTCTATATTTACTGCGTCCCTTTTGAAACCCTAACTCTAAATCTAATAAGAATAAGAACGATAACCAACAATAATTCCATCCAACGGAGGTTTTACCTACAGGGATAGCTTCACGTGTACTTACCTTGCCATCAAATTTGGAATACTCGTTAAAGGGGTTATTCAGCTGCAGGGGACACTGCTCCAGGCGTACAGATAATATTGACTGCTTTCCAGAATGTGGAGGTTTCTCTTTGAGCGACTTTTTTTCAAATAGTGACTTTAACTCCTGGGCTGTGATACAAGAGGAAGATAAAAACATCTTTGTGATTACAACACAGAGATAGCCTGTCCACCTTCCCTAAAAAGTCTTCCTTGGAATCTTAAGGAGGGAGTGTCCAAGACATGTTTAGGTCAGGTATGTGCAAAAAGTCTCACATATATGTCCGTGCACTGAAAGAGCAGAGCACTGAAAAACACATAGGTCAGGTTTGTCAACTTAGAAAGACTAGGGTTTAAGGAAGGGGGCAGAGGTCAGACAAGCCAACAGAACAGCCATTTTGTAAGAGCACTCACAGCTGTGAGACCTGAGATTCAGCCTGGCTTTGCCACTAACAGATAGATGTGTGATACTGGACCATTCACTAAACCTCTCTGGACTTGTCAAACCAGATTATCTTGAAGATCTCTCCTGGCTCTAATATGTGATTTTGAAGTTCTAGTTCTTCAAGGTCAAGGTCCACCTCTTAATCCTCACACTTTCCAATGACACCTAGCACACAATCTGGATGACAAAGATGAGGAGGAGGAAAAGGAGAAAGAGTATTTTTAATAATAATAGCTAACATTTACTGAGCAAACCAATGTATCTCATCTAATCCTCATAACAAGCTTACGAGGTAGATATTTGCATTATCTCAATTCTGTCAACTGGAAACTGAAGCGTAGAATATTTTGATTAGCCCTAGGCCACACAGCCAGTAAGTAGCAGGGCTCAGATTTGCACCCAGCCATGGCTCTTAGCCATTAGGCACTAATGAACAAAGTAGACCTTCAATAAATTTTGTTGCATGAATCAATGAATAAAATAATGATTGAAGGAATTCAGATTAAGTTATTAAATCAAAACCTTCAGCACTTATTCATTAGTGAACCAAGACAAGTTAGTTCCATATCTTCTCAAAGATCATTTCATCCTCTATATTAATCTGAATGTCATTTAAGGTGATAGCTGGATGACAAGTACATGGGGGTTCATTATACTTTATATTTTGTGATGTTAGAAAATTTCCATACTTTACACTTTAAATGAATCAATCTTAGATCTTAAAATGTGCAATAAATAAGTTCAACCCATTCCATTCTTGAGCATAGCCACCTTGAACTGAGATCAAACATAACTGTGAAATAGTCACTTGGAACTTTTTAAAAAGGTAACAAAATTACTTTCAACAAACCAGTGGGGGAACTTTATCAAATGAGTCCTTATAGATTTAAGGGGCAAACCAGGAGAAAAGGATCTAATTCTTTTTTAAAATGTGGCACTTGACTATCCAATCTAGATTCTGAATATATAAGTACATGTAATCAACAGATTAATATGTTAATTATACATTAATACCAACAGATCAATGCACATTTGAAAAAGTTTTAGATTACTATTAAAGTGGTATTTTAAATATTGGAAGTACTATTCTACCTGTACTCTATCAATAATTTTATTGCTACACTTTGGAAAAGAATAATCCTTTATTAAATACCTACTAGGAAAAAGCAAAAACAAAAAACCTACTAGGGGCCAGGAACAATGCCAGGTGTCTTCTCTCCCTGTCCTCACAATGATCCTGAAAGACAGGTTACCAACAGCTCCATGAAGAAACTGAGGTGTAGCAAACATAAGTCACTTATCCAAGTCATTCTACTGTTATCAGTAGGGTTAAGTGTGAAGTGATGATATATTAACTCTTCCATTCTCAGACTAATTCACACTTAGACCTCTCTCCTCAGCCTGTGACATTTTCCCACTTCCTCTTTTGCTTCCTACATCACGGAGAAACAGAAACAACCAAAAGAGAACTTTTGCATGCTCTCACCTGCACTTCCTCCCGCCTTCCCTCCCATCACAACATGGATGAACTGCCTATGCCCCTATCAGATCAGCCCCTCCTTTGTGCACTAGATTCCATCCACTCTTGCCGACTCAAGGGCGTCAATCAAGCAATTCTCTTCCATCTCGCTTCCATGTTCAATTTTTCCCTCTTATTGGGTTAGTCTCATCAGCATATAGATACTGAAATACTACTCATTAAAAAAAAAAAAATTCTCCTGTACTTCCATAGTCCCGCCCAGTTACTACCCTATTTTTCTGCTCCTCAAAATGGTTGTCTATATTCTTGCTGTCTAATTTTTCTCCTCCCATTCACACAAACCCACTCCAATCAGGCATTCAGGCTCCACCACTTCATCAAAGCAGCTTTCAATGAAGTCACCAATGGTTCCCCTGTTGCTAAATCTACTGGTCAATTTTTTTTGTTTGTTTGTTTTGTTTTGTTTTAATTTTATTTATTTATGGCTGTGTTGGGTCTTCGTTTCTGTGCGAGGGCTTTCTCTAGTTGCGGCAAGTGGGGGCCACTCTTCATCGTGGTGCGCGGGCCTCTCACTATCGCGGCCTCTCTTGTTGCGGAGCACAGGCTCCAGACGCGCAGGCTCAGCAATTGTGGCTCACGGGCCTAGTCGCGCCACGGCATGTGGGATCTTCCCAGACCAGGGCTCGAACCCGTGTCCCCCGCATTGGCAGGCAGATTCTCAACCACTGTGCCACCAGGGAAGCCCTACTGGTCAATTTTTAATCCTCATCTTACAAGACCTCTTGGTAGCATTTGACATTTCACTCCTTCCTTTTTGGAATCCTTTTCTTCACTTGCTGTCCAGGCTACTCCCCCTCAGTCTCCTTGCTGATTCTTCTTCCTTTTTCCCTCAAATCTTTGGCATTCCCCAAGGCATAGTGTTTGGGCCTTTTCTTTATCTACATTCACTCCCTCAGTGATCTCATCCAGTCTTATGATTTTATATACCACTTCAGGGAATTCCCCGGTGGTCCAGTGGTTAGGAATCCGGGCTTTCACTGCCGGGGGCCAGGGTTCGATCCCTGGTTGAGGAACTAAGATCCTGCAAGCTGCATGGCAGGGCCAATAAAATAAAATAAATAGGTAAATACCATTTTACAAGAGGCAAAACTAAATTGCAGCGATACAAATCAGAACAATGATTGCCTTTGGGGAGGAGACTAACTAGAAAGAGGCACGAGGGAACTTTTTCTGGGGTACAGAAATGCTGTACACTTGACTGGAATGCTAGTTACACAGGTGTATGTTTGGCGAAAGTCATCAAACTGTACATTTAATACCTATACATTTCCATATATGTACAGCATACCTCGGTAAAAAAATAAATAAGGGAAAACCTAAATAAATAAATATCCTCTGTATGCTGATAACTTCTAAATGATTATTCCTAAAATTATAGATTCAACTTCATATTTCGCATCTCCACTTGGATGTCCAATAGGTATCTCAAACTTTACATGTCCGTAACCAAACTCCTGATCTTCCCCACAAACCCGCCCCTCCCACAATTTTCTTCTCATTTAATGGCAACTCAATTCTGCTAGGCAAAAAACTTGGGTGTCATTCCACTTTTCTCTTTCTCGCACATCCTATCCATCAACAGAAACTTAAGAAGATATCCAGAACCACCTATAGCTACCAAAGCTGGATTATTACCACCACCTTCAAACTGGTCGTTTCCACCCTTGCCTCCCCCACCCCAACCCAGACCACTGTCTCTTCCCAACACAGCAGCCAATGAGTCTTTTACAATACAAGTTATAGGGACTTCCCTGGTGATACATTGGTTAAGACTCCACACTTCCACTGCAGGGGGCGCGGGTTCAACCCCTGGTCAGGAAACTAAGCTCCCGCATGCCGCGTGGTGCAGCCAAAATTTTTTTAAATTTTAAAAAAGAAAAATAAAGTTATAAACTTCAGAATAAGAAGAAAATTGATAAATCTGATGACATAAAAATAAAAACTTCCTAATATATAAAGATCCTCAAAGTAGAGAAGATACTGACCAACAACCCAATAGAAAAATGGACAAGAAATATATAATATCCACAGAAAAAGAAATTCAAATAGCTCTTAAACAAATGGAAAGATGTTCAACCACATTCATAATAAGAAATATGCAAATTAAAACTATACTACGAGGGACTTCCCTGGTGGTGCAGTGGTTAAGAATCTGCCTGCCAATGCAGGGGACACAGGTTCAAGCCCTGGTCCGGGAAGATCCCACATGCTGCGGAGCAACTAAGCCTGTGTGCCACAACAACTGAGCCTGCGCTCTAGAGACTGTGAGCCACAACTATTGAGCCCATGTGCCACAACTACTGAAGCCCGCGCACCTAGAGCCCGGGCTCCACAACAGGAGAAGCCACCGCAATGAGAAGCCCGCACACCGCAACGAAGAGTAGCCCCGGCTCACCGCAACTAGAGAAAGCCCACGTGCAGCAACAAAGACCCAACACAGCCATAAATAAATAAATACATATATTAAAAAAAAAACAAAAAACTATACTATGATACCATTCCACTTCTATCAGGAAATAGACACTCGACACATTACTAGAGGGAATGCAAAACAGCAAAATCTCAATAAAGGGGAATGTAACAATGTCAAAGAAAACCACATATTTACCCCTTGGCCCAACAATAAATACCACTTTCAGGATTCTGATCCTAGAGACACTGGCAAAAAAACAAAACAAAACAAAACTAATATGCATGACGCTTTCCACTGCAGTCCCATTTGCAACAGCAAAAGCCTGAAAACTATCAAATATCCCTCAACAAGGGACTGGTTGGCTAACCTATGGTACAACCACATCATGAAACCTATCTCTATGTATTGCTCCAGAGTAATTCTCAGGATGTGTTGCTAAATGAAAAATGGGTTGCATAAAATAGTGTGTATTATGCTATCTTTAATTTAAAAAGAGGGGGATATGAATGTAAATATGCTTATATATATTTGTAAGTGGACAGAAAAGCCAAAACCTTTTTTAAAATGCCTATCTAAAAGAGTAGAAGACAAGGAATGAGGCTAGATTTCTCTGGTTTACCTTGTTTTATGTATCTAACTTTACAACCATGTAAATGTTTTGTGTAATTAATAAAGAAAAAGTGCAACCTTTAAAAATAAAAGCAAAATGAAAAATGAACTTAAGTATAATATTTAGTTGGCAGTTTAACTACAAAGAGAGGAATTATTTTAAGTAACTTTATCACATAGCAATTTGACTGTACATTCCCTAACGGAACATAACAAAAAGACAAAAAAAAAAATCTTAAACTGTTTTCACTAATCATAATGTTAATAATAACATTGGTATTTCTATTCTGGAACCAAGATTTTCAGCATGAGAAAGGATACATAAACATAAAATCAAAAGTAAAAATTATTTTTTTCTGAGCTCTACTCCCTGAAAAGGCCTACAAGGAAAACAAAAATCAATCCAGTGAGCACCCCTAGAGCTCAGTTGTGGTCTCTTAATGCCATTTACCACTAAAAAGAATCAAGACTCCCTGGAAAAACAGCTGATTCCAGATTTGGGGAAGAAAATGTGCAAGATGAACCTGCAACATCTTGTTATACAAGAAAGCAAGGAAACTATGAAAGATTACTGGAATTGTGTCAAAAGAACTTAGTAGCAAATGTGAAGGGACTCACTATACAAAGGGACAAGTTCAGCATAAAAAAAGAATAACTGCAATGAAGTGAAAAATATAAATTTTGCTTAAAAACCCATGAGTGCATAATGATACAAAGGGAAAAAAACCCTCATTGGTCATCTACATGGGATGCTAGGGAACAAACTCTTCATTCTGAAAACAACTGACAAAGGTAAAGAAGCAAGCATTTACCCTGCTGTTCTTGTAGGGACTATACCTGAGGATAGCCAAATAACAGATTAGGGAAAGTTCTTTATATAAAACAAGTTGATAAAATTAGAAATCACTATTTCACACCTCTTAATGAAATAATGAATCTAGGTGATGCTCATTAATGGCCACTAAAACTATCAGATGAAAAGCTGATGGGAGTAATTTAATAATGGATGGATAACGCCTGATTCCACCATCAATCTTGTCACAAAAAACACAGTAAGACATTCCATGTTTCCTAAAATGATGCAATAGGAAATACAGATCAGCATGTACACAGTATTCTTACCAAAAATCAAACTTCAATCTGAGCAATTTTGTAGATCTAACCACCAGTTTATAGGAAATAAAGAGGACAGAGGAACATATTAAATGAGACCATGGGGATATGATTAGCAAAAGCCAGAATGTAGGAAATACTATGGGACAAATGACCCAGTTTCTTCAACTAATAAATTACAAGAATAAAAAGTGAAAGAGAATCTATAGATTAAAAAGGAAATGAGACATGTTACCCAAAAGTAAGGTGTGGACCTTAGATCTAGACCTGAACCAACAAAATGGGGGGAAGGGGGGAGAAAGAAAAAAAAATTGAGACAATCAGGAAAATATTTGATAATAGTAAAGAATTCCTGCTAATTTTTGGAGGATAGTGGTAGTGCAGTTTTATTACATGTTAAAAAACACATAGGGCTTCCCTGGTGGCACAGTGGTTAAGAATCCGCCTGCCAATGCAAGGGACACAGGTTTGAGCCCTAGTCCGGGAAGATCCCACATGCCGCGGAGCAACTAAGCCTGTGCGCTGCAACTAAGCCCGTGCACCACAACTACTAAGCCTGTGCTCTAGAGCCCGTGAGCTACAACTACTGAGCCCGCGTGCCACAGCTACTGAAGTCCTCATGCCTAGAGCCCATACTCCGCAACAAGAGAAGCCGCTGCAATGAGAAGCCCACGCACCACAACGAAGAGTAGCCACCGCTCGCCGCAACTAGAGAAAGCCTGCACGCAGCAACGAAGACCCAATGCAGCCAAAAATAAAATAAATAATAAATAAATAAACAAACACAAAAGTATTTAGGTATGCAATTATATGATAGCTAGGATTTGCTTAAAAATAATCTGGGAGGGGAGGGGAGGTGAATGTCTAAATGACGCAAGACGAAACATATATTGCTAACTGCTGAAGTTGGGTGATGGGCGCGTGGGGTTCATGACACCATTCTCTCTACTTTTGTATATGTTTGAAAATTTTTTTTCTTTGTTTTTGTGTTTGAAAATTTTTATAATAAATAGTTGTTTTAAAGGAAATTCAAGCTAGGAAAAAAAAAACGTAAGTCACACATCATATCAGTACTCTGATCAAATCACCTCACCCAGGGTCCTTATAGGACTGTGCATGATCAGGTCTCCCACTACTTACTTCTCTGACCCCACTCCTTCCCTTGCTTACTCTACTCTAACCAACAAGCATCCTTCCTTGCTATTCCTTGAGCACATCAGTGCCACAGAACCTTTGCACTTGCTGTTCCTTCATCTTAGAACACTCATCTCCCAGTATCTGCCTGGCTCACTCCTTCACTTCCTTCAGATCCCTGCTCATCCACCACCTTCCTAATTCGACCTTCCCTGATCACCCTATATAAAACAGCAAGATCCCATGCCTAGCATTCCCTACCCACCTTAGTTGGGGGATATTGTTTTCTATGCCACTTCTCCCATTCTGACACCTGACCTCCTATGTTCGTTTAACTGCCTTTCTCCCCCACAACCTCCACGAGGGGAGGGACTTTGTCTTGTTCACTGCTCTACCTTCTAGGCCTATAATAGTGCATAACTGCCTTTGCATACTGTGGGAGCTAAATAAATACTTGTTGAATGAATAACTCTGGATCAGAAAAGCAGAGAAAGTAGTTGTGGGGATAGGGAGCAGAATGGGAGGAGGAAGGAGAGAGCAGATGGTCACAGAAAAGCAGAGATAAGATTGGAAAAGGTCACAGAGCCCTTCCTCCTGGTTCTAAGCCATTCATAAGGCACAGCTATACTTCTTGAGTTGCTCAACTTCAAGCTACTCTTCAACTTTGACTTCACTTGCTTTTCATTATTTGCAACTGAAAGTTTTTAATATAGAAGCTTTGGTAACTTTCCTGAACACTGGCTGTAGCTGACACACAGAGAAAGAAAGGTACAAGGGAATCCCAAAGACTCCTCAATATTCAAAGCTCCAGGAGCAGCTCCTTTCTGCCTATGGTATGGGAGAGAACGGAGCACAGTGGAGAGACTACAGTGTTTGGGATCAGATTGGCCAGGAGAAGAATTCTGACTTTGTCACTACTTGTAAGTAAGTAACTTGGGAAAGTTAGTTAGCACCTCTGTCCTCCAGTTTTCTCACCAATAATATAGAAATATTAAAAGCTAATTTGCTCTACTTGCATGAAGATGAAGTAAAGTTAGTGGCTGGCATATTATAATCCAGTGGTGCTCACAGCTGGTTACCCATCAGAATCACCCAGTGAGCTTCTGAAAAATAGAGATTTGTGGACCCCAACCTCTTCCTACTGAATCAGGAATTACACAGACAGGGCCTAGAAATGTATACAGAATGTCATTATAACATGCACTTTTGGATGCATTTCTGACTTTTATACAGCCATTGTATCTGGGAACTGTTGTCTTAAGAAACCAATAATAGAAGTTATATTAAGAAAACTTCAGGAATATTCATAAGTAACTGATAAAAACTACATTATTGTTTTAAGTTATTATTTAACTTCACATGTAAATAGCCTTGAATTCCAATTAGACTTCAAACTTCTTAAGGACAGGAATCATGTATTCCCCAAATCACCTAGCACAGAATTACTATGCACACAGAAGTTGTAGAAGAAATACTTGTTAAATGACTCAATAAATAAGAATAATAACTAATTTTGTAAATAATATACCAACACCATTTTAAAACAATAAAATTAAAAATACTAGTCTTTGATTTGAGATTATTCCTGACAAAGCTGTCTTCCAATGACATTGTCTTCACATTTATCCATGTAGTTTTAGTTACAGAAATACTAAAAGAATCTTACTATAAGGTATTACATTTACCATGTGGTCTCGTGGCATATGGGTCAGTAAGTTCATAAAGAACTTCGAGGGACTTCCCTGGTGGCACAGTGGTTAAGAATCCGCCTGTCAATGCAGGGGACACGGGTTCGAGACCTGGTCTGGGAAGATCCCACATGCCACAGAGCAACTAAGCCCATGTACCACAACTACTGAGCCTGAGCTGTAGACCCAAGAGCCACAACTACTGAGCCCATGTGCCATAACCACTGAAGCCTGCACACCTAGAGCCCGTGCTCCACAACAAGAGAAGCCACCACAATGAGAAGCCCATGCACCACAACAAAGAGTAGCCCCTGCTCGCCACAACTAGAGAGAGCCCGCGTGTAGCAATGAAGACCCAATGCAGCCAAAAATAAAATAAATAAATAAAATAAATTTATTAAAAAAAAAAAAAAAACAAACTTCGAGGTATGGACCAAATGGTTTCTAAGATCCCTTCTAACTCCTCTATGAAAAGGAAGCATTTAGGCAGTGTCTTAAAGAATAAACTGGATGTAGATAGAGTAACTGTGGAAAAAGAACATTCCATGGGAGGTCATCATATTCATAATGATGATTCTTCTAGTGGGGAATGAAATAAAACAAAGATAAAAAACAGATGAAAGGATTTTTAACAAAATGTAATTAGCAGAAAAAGAATGAGGAAATGAACGAAAGATTACCTAGCCAAAATTCCCAATTAATATCAAAATGATTTGGTGGTGGCATTTCTTGCCAAAAGAGAGTATGTATTTGAGAGATGTGTGAAAATAGAACAGCTGATCCATTTGCCAGGTAGATGTTTAGTGGATTGTGAACTCCACTTTTCTAACACATTTCAGGATAACCAGAGTGCCAGTCTGGGGTAATGATAGAACCCAGCTTAACAGAAAATTCAAAGGCATTCTTCTGTGCATTGACGAGGTTCACTCTAACCATCAAGAGTAACTAACCACCAGGCAGGCTACTGGTCTGGCCAGAATCAAGGTCAACGTCTCAAAGCATGGGCAGGCACATTAAGGAGCTTTTCCAGAAATAAGATCACAGTGTCAACTACTGAAATCTCTGAGACAGAAATAAAGGGAAGGAAACTGAGGGAGAGAGAAGCAGATATACATAATGGACGGTGTGGTTAAAATGAAAGCCAACAGGGGACTATTTGTTTCTCCAGCACATTCTGTGAAACACTGAACAAAAGTAAAAGTGGATTAGACTTTAAGGAGTGGGCGGGGGAGTACCAAAACTTATTAGATGCATCAAAATTTAGGTTGAAGAAATTACTTCTCACATTGTGAAAGGGGTTAATGAAGATACATTTGAGATGCTCTACTCTATTTATTAATTTATTTATTTATGATCATTTTAAGACATGGAAGTGAAGAAGGCAAAACAAAGGGTAGCTGGAGAGATGGGCTTATTAAACTGGCTCTGAATTCATTAAGGAGAGATAAATAGGAAAAACATTAAGACATACAAAAATATTGAAGAAAGTCGACAAAATAAATGATATAAGGGTTTTCCAGTTTATGTTAAATATAACAGAGAGAAGTATTAACTAGATCAACAGAAAAGGCCAGCCTGGAGAGATTTTTAAAGTATCAAAGCAAAACTAAAAAGACATTCAAGAAGAACTATAGGAAGTCACGGAAGTGAGACATGAAAAAGAGAAAGAAGAGGATTTCTCGTTCTAAACAGTCGTTATTTAGAAGCAATTATTAAGAAAATCATACCCATTGAACACTCCTGGGTTTACAATTATAGTAGGAGAAAGCAATAACCACTTTATATGACATGGTTTAGCAGAAAGAGATTGGCCTTTAGGTGCAGACAGTGCTAGATACAAAACATGGCTCTACTGCACCACCACTTCCTAGCCTTGTAACTTTAGCAAGTTAAGTCTCTGTGACCTTCTGTTTCGTCTGTTAACGACAGCAATGATACCTACACCTTATAAGACCATTGCACTGGAGGTAATGCACATAAGGTACTTACCACAGCACTAGGTAGGTGCTGCTGTTAATGTGATAATCATTAATATTATTGGTTTCATAAATATTATGTAGCAAAGGAGTCAGTCAACGAAAATTGATAGGACATGTATTATATGCCAGGGTGGTAGAGGGAGGTGCTAAGAAGATATAAAAGACAGACTGCAGACATTTATTTCAAAGGAGGAAAAAAAAAAAAAAGTCTAGGAAACATGATAAAAAATTAGAAAATATTTTAATAGCATTCTATTTTGTACTTTTTTAAAAAGTCTTCTCTTCTTGCTGAGATTGAAGCTTTGAAAATATATAAGACAGCCAGCTTTTTAATGTATCAATACATACCATATGAACACATACTGCAAATGCTAATACCAGGAACATAATGGTCTGTAAGCTAAAGGAAAAGAATTAGCATATATGCAAAAAAGATTGTTATTGGGGCTAATGAGGCAAGGGAAAGTCTAGGTTAGAACTGCCAGGAGGGATCTACAATCCAGAGGCCCATCCAAATCATAGGTACACCCTGGCTCTAAGAACAAGGTACTGGCACAACAGTTTCTACAAAATATGCCCTGCACTCATCAGTTCTTGTGACCCAGGAGGAGGAGTGGCCAAAAAGACAAGACCTAAAGAACACACGGCTTCAGCGGGCCAAGGCACCCAAGTGAAAGAGTTCAAAGTTTAAAACACAAGAGGTATCTGCCTAGAGGATTTAAAAGGATGAATTAAAAATAAAAGCTCTTATATAATAATATAAACTAAATATATAAATCTCAAATTAATAATTAAAATTATTTCGATTTACCTGATTGCTTAGAATTTCTTTCTTTCCACTGAATATTTTTGCATTTGATCTGGTTTTGTCTCTCTTTTCGGAGTCGTTCTAATCTTTGAGCTTGAAAAGAAATATTATAACTATAAGTTTGTCAATGAAAGTTTACTATAAACAAAGACATAATTAACTACCTTTATATGAATAAAGATGTTTTATATTGCATATGTAGGGAAAAAGTCATAAAATTTTAAAGGTGGCACCCCTGAAAAGCAAATACCAACAAAAACATGAAAATGTTCTTGATTTATAATTGAAATTAGAGGATATAAAACATTAATAGAGATCATAAAGATAGTATTAACATGGAAGAGAATAATAAAATGTGAAAACTTCTGTGATTAATATGACATTTCATTATATAAATCATTAATAACGGTCTTAAAGGAATTTTAATGCACAAATGAACTGAAGTGAATATTACATTACAGGAATAAAATTACTGTTATGAATTACTCTACCCGTTTCAAAAATTAAAGATAAATGAACTCAGACTAGACTATTAAAGTTTTAAATATAAAATCCTTTATCTAAAAATCATGAAAATTATAAAATGTCAAAGCTATATAAATTAGCATAGCTTTTCTTCAGTGGGCTGAAACAGTTTATAGGTAGTAAAATAAATGATTTGTATCTTTGTAACATTAGTCAAATCTTAAAAAGAACAATTTTTCTTATACAAAATTTTAAGATATGCTGAAAGGATTAGAAAGTAAATTCCCTGGTCACTAGGATACCTCACAATCTTAATTAATTATTAGCATCCAAGTACTAGCTTAAGAAATTCCAACAACAATAACAAAAGCGTCATCTAAAATTGTGCATTTGTGATTATATTACCACTGGCTGATCAACCTTCAAAAGTCAGTGAACTGATCTTTTAAAGAAATACTGTCCAGCATACATTAACAACTGCTGCACATGGAGACTACAATGGAAAAGAAAGTCACAACTGATGCCACCTCTTCAAATTAGCTTCCTCTTGCTAATCTTCAACTTCCTATCCTGGCACAATGTTAATAAAATAAATAAATAAAATTTAAGTTTTCTTTCAACCACTTCCAAGATAGGAAATCTTACATTCCTGCCTTAGCCTTGTGGTAGGGAAACACTGAAATTAATCTTGGCAGAAAATTAAACTATGCTGGCAAAAGCATTCTGACAATGTCACTATATCTAACCAAATTCCACGGAAGAAAAATACATTCAATTGCAATTAATAAATGTGAAGGGTACAGCCAAAGTAATATAATCATAAAGCTCTCAATTTAGCATCATTCTCCTACTGAAATCCATTCAACCTGTCATAAAAGATATCATCTCAATAACTTGCAAGGAAGTCAGTTTCAACTAGAGAACCAAGAATCAATGGTTCTAAATTATATTCAAACCTTCACTCAAATCCTATTTTGATAAAAGTTCCTTTATATACTGGGAAATGCTATTAATTATTTTCATCATGAGAGCAAATTATTCTTTGTAGATGTCACAGAATGCTGAATTCTGAACCAAAACCTTAACATGCTTTGCACTGTGAATTGTATCCTGCTCTACCTGCAGTACTCCTTTACATACATTTTACATTTGGACTGTGAAAATAAACATATAAATATTTTCAATGTTCTACTATATATCCTGCCGTTATTTTTCCTGGGAGTTAGCAGGTTATTGCTACTGATAAGGAGATTATATTTTTTGATTATCTAAAAAAAATAAATTATTTTGTAGAATACCCTGTCATATTTGAACAACTAGATTATAAAGTCTAAATAATTTATCTAAGTAAAGGACTTGCTTTATCACATTGCCCTTGAAATGCTCCCAAAAAACATAAGCTGGAAAAGGGGAATGATAAGTGTTTCAAAGCTAACGACTAAATAGATACATGCCAAAGTCGAGCATTTTCAAGCCACAATTATCAAAGGGTAGAGATCAACTAAATAAAGGTAATGTATCAAAAACAGGGGCACCTTTTCTAATCTCACACCCAGTGTAGGAATTCCTACTAAAAGCAGGCCTAACAAATATTCAGTTGTCTCCCTCCGAACCCCATACCCCCCTACAATTCCTCCAGGGCAAGAACTGTCTCTGGCAGCAGCACCCTTGGCTGGTCAGCTCTCTGTATTAAAGATTCTTTATCATGTCAACCTGAAATCTGCCTCCAGGTAGTCTGCCTGCTGGGAATAATGTTGCTCTGTGAAGATACACAAAACAGTCCACTTCCCTCTCTACACAGTCACTTTTTAGAAACAGAACACCCAACACTCCTCTCATAGCCAACTTTTTCACCTATTCTTCCTCTGTCTGCTTCCTTATCCCTCTTCTGTCTACCTCCTTCTAACAGCATCATTCCAGAGACTCTCTCCATTCACAGTCGCAGAGATGGAGAGACTGCTTAGACTCACTGTTAGTGTAATACACGCACATTCCTGTTAATGCACAGTAACTTTCCCCATTAAACCTATGCCAACGTTATACATTATTCTATAAGATTGTTTACTGATTTAAAGCTCAGAAGACATGACTAAAAGGCAATGTTTACCTGTGTTTGAGCGTCTTCTAATACCAAAGTCCCAACTTGAGGTAATATCGACTGACTGGGCATATACATAGCCCTGAGTCTCACCATTGCTTCCCTGAATTTCTGACCCACTGTCTCCAGGCATTGAAGGAGGATGAATCTTCTCTAGGTCAACATCATGATCAATGAGAACCATCTCACACATTCCTGTGTCATCACTGGTCACATGTGACTGTCGAATATGAGCTAGAATGATAGTTGGATTGTCCAAGAAGGCCATCCTTTCTGTGGGCCAATTTCCTTAAAAGGCTATTTTCTTCTCTTCATATTGTTTCACGGGCTCACCTACCTAGAAACACGATGTACACAGCAACATTTAAGAATAAGGCAGAAAATGACTGAATCATTTTTCAAACAAATTCAATGTGGTAAAATGCTACCTTGAAAATCAACATTTGTCCCTGTAGCTAGGAGCTTAAAAGGATTAAGTCTAAGCTGAAAGGAAATCCTTGTAAGCTCTAGGGGCTACCGCTCTAGTCAATGAGATCTTCATGGTATCAGAGAAGATGGCTTACTCTTTTACAAAACAAGTAACAGTAACTCCTTAGGCCATTCAAAGCACATAACCACTGTTAAAACAATAAATTTTCCTTTCTTTCTCCCTTCATTCCCATGCAGTCTTCTCATTACTTTATAAGGTCATGGGGGAACAAGCTGTATTTTCCTCAAATGATGTGCTAAAGTATGAAACCGTATTTCTTCAGTTTACATTTCCCCTTCCTGCCATATGGTTGTGAAATGCCTAAAAGGGCACAGACAATGCTTTCTGAGTTACCAGGAATTTTATAAAAACGGACCACCAAAGTAATTTTGTTCAATAAATACATTTTCCTTCCTTCTGATTTAAGATAGTATTGTGCTTTTAAAATAAAACTTATTAATCAAACTTGTCTGCTACCAGATTAATTTCTTATTTTAGAAACCTAAGTATAAGAACTGCTTCCTGAATCCTGTTAAAACTGTAACGATGTTTATTCTGGGAACAAAATGGTACCTCCTCAGTTAAATGGGAATACTCAACAAATAAAATATTACAGAATAGTAGTTAGGAACCTAAGGGCCTATAGGCAGAACTGGGTTCAAATCCTGGTCCTATCACTTGCTAGCTATATGATCTTGGTCAAAATAACTTTAACCTCAGCGAGCCTGTTTTCTTTCTTCATTTATGAAATGGGGATTGCAGGGAAGAAAGGATATATAGAAGATTATGTAGGTAAAGTGCTCAAAAGAACAGCTGGTACATAATTTAAAATTAGCTGTTATTAATAATAATGATGATGCTGATGGTAAAAATATCGTTACCAACTTCAGTTTTCAATTCTTGTTTAAAATAATCCTAAAATATATCAACAATTTATCCTTCTCTCGTTAAGTTCACAGCAGGTAAAGTAAGTGCGTGCTTCCTTTGTAACAGAGGACTCTGCAGGTCATCTGGGTCACCTCCCTGCTCCTCTAAAACCACTATGAAGTGCAAGGAATGTGAACAGTAGACTGAATATGTTCCTAGGAACAGTCCTAGAAGATATTTATTTTTAGAAAGACCTAGAACACCAGATTTTCTTGTCATTTGTTTCTTCTAGAAATGGAACATAGGGGGAAATCTAGTTAATAAATCATTATAGCTAACTGAAGTTTTTAAATTTTTTGTCTGGCAACATATCCTTCTATTAACCTCACCTGGTGGATCTTAAAGATACTGAGATTAAGAGGAAGTTTGACTAAGGGGCATCTCTGATCAAGTGAATTACATTAATTTTCATTTTTTCCCTTAAATATTCACTAAGTACTTATCTTACACTGAAGCTAATAGGAAATGCAAAGGTGAGTAAGGTATGCCTGAGTCAAAAAGTTTATACCCTAATATAGACTTAGTATATTTCCTAATATCATGGGATTCTTCTAAGTGTCAAATTTCTGAGACATTTAGTCGCAGAAACATTAATGTCAGCCCACCACTTTAAGTGTATTAATCAGAAAAAAATTACAGAAATAAAGGGGAGCGTTTAAGTTTCACTTGTAAAAATAAGTTCTTATATAACCACAAAGACACGTATACAACCACAGATTTAGTTATGACAGTATTTGTTTTGTAACAGAACCATGGAATCACAGATCAACAAACATCTTTGTAGCAATCACGACAAGCATCTCCCCCATGGAAGTAAGGCAACTAGGCACCAGCACAGGGCAGGTGTTTTCAACTTCATATTGATTAGCTCTCCCCTGCAAAAACAAGGGCTTTCAGTGAGAAGCCACATATTTAATGGGTGTTCTGGCATCAAAAAGTCAAAGGACAAAGTGGCAAAACTATACTGGGGTACTTTCAACAGAATCTTTTTCAGGAAAATGAACCTGTTCCATCACCTCTTATGAAGAAAAGAGTTATGGGCAAGCACTTCTGAAGGCACATACCAACTCCCTAACTATCCTAACAGAGGCCCCCAAAACACCCTAACATGAGCAGATATCTTCTCTATTAGTACACTATGACTTCATACAGTGAGGAATCTGTATGAATCACTCAACAACTATTTATTCAGTTCCAGTTCTGACAGGGAACTCCCACAGGACTGCCCTGAGAAACATGTTTTCCACCTCCTATAATGTACCTGAGGATTCAGACTGTAAGTTCCACAAGGACACGGGCCATAATACCATATCCTTTCTGGCAACAAAGAATCTTACACACAGCTGGAATTCAATAAATGTTGCTGTCTGACTTCCAAGGACTACACAATTTTGTTTCAGAGATAAGTCATATATGAGCATGTCGTGTGTAAGTGTGATTATAAAGAAAGAATTGCTTTTTAAAAAAATTAATACAGGTACAAGAGCTTCTCTACAATGTGCCCTTCAAAATTGTCACCCTTCAAAATTGTCACTATCAACTTATTCCAAAACTACTTTTCACACCAAAAGAATAGGTTTTAAATCACTTGGACAGCAGCAAATTATCATTTGAAGGTAGATTTGATTTCTAAAACAAAGATATTCCGAACACAGACAAAAAAGCAAGTTATTTTCTCTGATCAGCTGTGCAAAGATCAAAGATCTTTAAAACCAAATGCTGGCAGGGGTTCAGAGAAATGGGCACTCTCGTGCACTATAAGAGGGAATGAAAATTGGAACTTTTTAGAGGGTAATTTGGTAGTATATATCAAAGTGTAAAACATGAATACCCTTTGGACAACCCCACTTCTAGGATCTGCTCTAAGGAAATAATTGCAAAAATATTTATCTCAGGATTGTAATACTGAAGATCTGAAAGTAACCTAAATATCCATCAACACTGCATACGCCAGGACACATGCATACAATGGAATACTACACAGTAATTAAAAATACTTGGTAAAGAATGGATAAACCAAATGTGGTACACACATACAATGGAAAGTTACTGAGCCTTAAAAAGTAAGGAAATTCTAAGACATGCTACAACATGGATGAACCCTAAGGACATTACGCTAAATGAAATAAGCTAGTCAGAAAAGGACAAATGCTTCATGACTCCACTTATATGAGGTACCTAGAGTAGTCAGATTCATAGAGACAGAAAGTAGAATAGTCTTTCCCAGGGGCTGGGGAGAGGGGAGAATTGGGAAGTAATTGTTTAACAGGTATGTGTCAGTTCGGGAAAATGGAAAATTTCTGGAGATGAATGGTATTAATGGCACATCAATGTGAATGTGCTTAATGCCACTGAATTGTATACTTAAAAATGGTTAAAATGGTAAATTTTATGTTATACATACTTTACCACAATTTTTTAATGTCTGTGAAATGCCAGATTAAACAAATTTAAATAGGCTTTTTTCTTGCTGTTTAATTACAGCACTTCTCAAAGTTTTTAAACTACTAATGTATTATATATTGTGAATCTCCAAGAGGGAGGAATCTAGTAACGTAATATATTCCAAATTCAAAACTTATTTGATCCCTAAACATTTTTTCCTCTAGAAACACTAAAACGTATCAATGTATAACAGAGTTTCACAGACATGGTTTAGAGATGCTGCTCTTCACTTTTACAAATGGCCTTGAATGCCTTCCCTGAACGTCACCAATTCTTGACTCTCTGAGACAGTCAGTGCTTTTTAATATATACCATTAAGCTATCAGATAAACAATAATTAGATTGTTAGTAGGTGTCCTACTTTTCAGATTTTCCCACTTTCTAACTCCAGGTTCCTCAAAGCATAAAGATTTGTTTCACTAAAAATGGAAGCAGGGATTTCCCTGGTAGTGCAGTGGTTGAGAATCTGCCTGCCAATGCAGGGGACACGGGTTCGAGCCCTGGTCCGGGAAGATCTCACAGGCCACGGAGCAACTAAGCCCGTGCGCCACAACTACTGAGCCTGTGCTCTAGAGCCCGTGAGCCACAACTACTGAGCCCACATGCCACAACTACTGAAGCCCGCATGCCTAGAGCCTATGCTCCACAACAAAAGAAGCCACCGCAATGAGAAGCCCCCACTCGCTGCAACTAGAGAAAGCTCGCACACAGCAACAAAGACCCAACACAGCCAAAAAAAAAAAAGGAAGCAAAAGGGACAACCACAGAGAGTGGGAGGATAGTAAGAGATGTCCCAAAATGACATGGCCATTTTTAATGTACTTGATGGTCTCCTTTTATACTTCATTCATTCATTCATTCAACAAATATTTATTAAGTTCCTACTGTACGCTAAGTGTGGTTCCAGGTGCAACTTGAATGCTATTACCACTTCACATAACCATTTGATTTGTGTTCATTAATGATCATGTAACCTGCCTGTGGTAACTTGGAGCACGCCCTAACAGGGGAGTAAATTTTTAGTAGGCTTAAATGGGTATCAAGTCTTAATATAAGTATATTCGTAATAATAACTTTATACACATACACCCTCCAAACTTTATTTGCAATGTATTATAAAAAAAACAAAAACATAAGGTACAACACAGTAAAAAAGTAGATGAGAAAATTGGCAAAGGAGAAGTAACTTAATATGAATCCATAAGCCAGTGCATGCCATGTACATTTTCTGCAGGTAGAATGGAGAATCCCAGAAGCAAAAAGCAATGATAATAACTAACCATAACTTATTATAAAAGCTAGACTTGTTTTTCCCTTTTTACATGGATTAATTCATATAATTCTCAAAATAACCCCATAAGATGGTAACTATTTTTACCCCCATTTTATAGATGAAAAAACTGAGGCAAGTAAGAAACCTGCCCAAAGCCAGACAGCTAATAAGTAAATAGAACTAAGAATCAAACCCAAGAGCTTGGGATCTTAACCACTCTATAGCCTCTCAAAACAAAGAGGAACAAAAACTACAACAGCTATAATAAACATGATTTTTAAAAATCCTGTTGTTGAGTTCCAGGGCCTGAGAGAAATTTCCCCCATGGGTCCTTGTGAATGATGTAAGACAGTAAATGTGTTATACAGTAGACTAGACCCTTAGCCTTCCCTCCACTAATGCAACAGTGATTTGTACAACAGCAAGAAATAAGCAGCACACTTAATAATTGTTCAAAACTAAAACTCATAAAATTTTACACATGAAATGAACTCCAGAGATCATCTACTTGTTGACCTGAAACCACAGAGAAGGGTTTACTTTAAATCCCCAGTTAGGTCTAAGTATCTTTCTGAAAATCCCTAAAAATTCATGCAACTTCAGCTACAAAGTCCATACCTAAAATATTGTCTCTTTAAATAACCCCACCAGAAGCAAATGAGCCCTCCTTATACTTCTTCACTCCCTAAGGACCTGAGATGGCAACGTGACTTCAAATGCTCAAGTCCAGCCAGTGGTTGTTCCTGGACTTTCAAAACACTACACACTCACTTCCCTCTGCCAGACAGACTTCAAGCTGCCCTCACCTGCAATCTGTGAAAACTTGTCTGAATAAGCAACAGCCTGGGGCTTCTCAAAGGTCTGCAAACTCCTAATCAAAAATTACTGCTGCCCCATCAATGTGTCATATAAATGTTGGCATGTTAATTGTGTATTTATAAGATTGTTAATGGTTAGTTAATTTACCTCCCACACTATTATTGTACTTGAAATGATTTAACGTCTGCTGAGGGAGTTAACAACATGTAACAGCAGATGCAAGATTTTTTTTTTTTTTTTTACCTTTCCACACTGTACCCCTACTTCATGCTATTAGCATTAGGCAAGTTGAACCTGATTCCTACACAAGATTCCTTAAGAATGTTATAGAAGCACTCACATTTATTTTGCACAACAAGAAATGATCACAAGTTAGAAAAACAAAGCCTTTTTATTATGTACATTTATAAAAACCAACAGACCCTGTTTCTTACTAAGATTTCAAAGTTCTTTGATCTAATTAAAGTTCAGAATTCATAACCCCTGGAGTTAGAAAATAAGTGAAATGACCATTAAAATAAAATGCACTTTATTGATTTTAAATCTCTTTTTCTAACTCTCTCCAATTTAACTCTATATTAAATCTTCACTTATTTTTTAGAAGAGTAAAATTGAGCCATTTTTTCCCCTCGGGGAATTAAAATCTTCTCCATGTGAATATGCCTAATTTAATTAAACAGTAAATAGTGAGACCTTATATCTGGAGAGTTTAATTTTTCCCTTCACATTTTTATTTCTATACTTCGACTAAAAGTACTTATTAGACCAAATTACAACAACAGAAAACAAATGTTTGTATCTTCTTTCGAATAATATGGGATTCATTCACTAAACATCACTGAGAACTAGGCACTGGGACTCCTACAAAAAGTACATGAACACTGGCCTGCGTCCTCCAGAGGCTTACAAGCTTCAGCAGATGAGCTATGTCATGTACATACATAACAGTAATATAAGGCAATATACTAACCGTCAAATAAGACACTAAGATAATATATTTTCCAAGAGACAAGAAAGTTACAGAAGGCTTTAGGAAGGAAGAAGGTGGCATTTAAGGATGGGCAGGCTTTCATTAGGCAAAAACACAAGGAGAACAGTAATAGATGACAATTACTGAGCTTCTTACTATCAGCTGTACTTTTCAGGTAACAACATATTTCATCCTTACTACCACCCCAGAAAGTAGGTATTACTATTACCCCCATTTTATAGATTATAAAAAAAATTAAGGCTTAAAGGCGTTAAGTAACTTGCCCAAGGTCACTTGGTGGATTTTTGAGTCTTTGCAGCTCCTCCCATCACTGGGCTCACTTGTAATTTGCTGTGACCAACAGAATGTAGTTGAAGCAATGTGGGACTTCTGAATCTCGGTCTCAAGAGACTTTGCAGCTTCTGCTACAGCCCTCTTTGGACCATATTTGAATCAGGGGAAGAAGCTCGGGATAAAAGACCAAATGCAGAGAGGCTCAGCCGTCGATCATGCCAGCTACTGTGATGCCACCCCCCACCATGAGTGACTGAGGCCATCTGGGACCAGCCAGACCCTCACCAATCTACCAGGAGACCAGGTCTCCTCTCCTATCAAATATCTCCTGTGGACAGAGGGAAAGGGACCCTGGCCCTTGATTTTTCTTTCCTTGTACCACTAACCTCCACCTGAAATGTCTCTGAATCTTACCATCTGCCAAGATCCAGTTAAAGGGAGACTGGTACAGTACAGTGCCTCTCAAACTTGTCCACGGACACACCTGAAGGCCAGAGGAGAGTAACCATAAATCAAGGTAAGAGAGAACTTAGGGGGAGCCACGTAAAGCAACATGCTGGAAGAAATTTATTTTTAGAATTCATTCATATTTTGCATTCTATCCTATAACATACTGAACCTGTATTTGTTTTAATAGAAAAAAATATTTTACCTTTGAATACAGTCACTAAAACTGATAGTCCAGGAAGATGTGCATTGCTTACTTTGTGGCTTCTAGGACCGACTGGCACATACTGAGATTCTCATAACCCCATTTTGAACAGCAAGGTCTGCTGGAAAAACACAGACTTTGGTGTCAGAAATACCTGATTTTCTGAAGATCATATGGTCCTTTATCAACAAATAACTCAAGATCTAAATATTGCTCAAAATGTTTCCTATGACAAGTATGGAGAAAAACCATAATTAATAATAACACCAAACTATATATAAAGTTCTAAGCACAACTTAGACTAAAATCTCTATTACAAAGCAGTTATTACAAAACAGTCAGTATTTCCAGTGTTTTGAAATACTTATTAGTTATTTGAAATTATTGTTATTAGCAATAGCTGTGAAACTTCAGACAACCTAACTACCCACCACCTCCACAACTCCAAAGCTACCGTCATTTCTGGCTGTTACAAGAAATCTGCCAGTTTGGTGCAATGTAGCCCTAAATTATTTTTCCAATGGGTGTTGTCTCTCTGAGACAACAGATTTGATTGACACTTGTTATGATAAACAAAAAATTTTAGGTTTTACTTTAAGATTCCAGGTAAAGGGCTTCCCTGGTGGCGCAGTGGTTGAGAGTCTGCCTGCCAATGCAGGGGACGCGGGTTTGAGCCCTGGTCTGGGAAGATCCCACATGCCACGTAGCAACTAGGCCCGTGAGCCACAGCTACTGAGCCTGCGCGTCTGGAGCCTGTGCTCCACAACAAGAGAGGCCACGATAGGGAGAGGCCAGCGCACCGCGATGAAGAGTGGTCCCCACTTGCCGCAATTAGAGAAAGCCCTCGCACAGAAACGAAGACCCAACACAGCCATACATAAATAAGTAAAAAAAAAAAAAAAAAAAAAGATTCCAGGTGAAAATGTTTACAGTTTTACCTAAAGAAATGAATAATGCCAAATAAACTAGACTGCTTCTCCATGTGAAATTACCAGTGTAAGAGCTGAAACCATAATTAACACTCAACCACTACCATTCATTGATTTCATTTGACAAATATTTATAAAGCACTTACTATGTGCCAGGCACCAGAGACACAATGCTGAGCAAAAAAATTTGAAAAGACCTGGCTACTGCCTTCATGGAGCTAAAAGTACAAATGGTAGTCAACATTTTAAGATGGCTCCAGAAATTCTTCTCTTGATATCCATGCCTCTGTGTTATTCCCTTGAGTGTGGGTGGAACCTGACTTGCTTCTAGCCAAGAGTATAGCAAAAGTGATGAAGAGTCATTCCCTTGATTACTCTGTTATATAAGACTTCATCCTAAGCAACCCGGGAGAGAGATTTTAAGCCAGAGATTTTCCTGCCAGTATTGAAAAAGCAAACAGCCATGTTATGGAACTATAAGGCAAGAATCTGAGAGCAGCCTCTAGGACATGAGAGTGGTCGCAGCCAACAGGTAACAAGGAAATGGGGACCTGAGGCTGGAGTCCACTGACACCTTAATTTCATCCCTTTGAGACCCTTAGCAGAAAACCCAGCTGAGGGAATTCACTGGCGGTCCAGAGGTTAGGACTCCACGCTTCCACTGCTGGGGGCCTGGCTTCAATCCCTTGTCAGGGAACTAAAATCCCACAAGCTGCGTGGCGCAGCCAAAGAAAAAAGAAAGAAAGAAAAAAAGAAAAAGAAAAAAAAAAAGAAAACCTAGCTGAAGCCGTGACTCCTGACCCACTGAGAGATAATAAATTTGTGTTGTTTTAAGCCACTAAGTTTGTGGTAATTTGTTAGGCAACAACAGAAATGAAAATAGTGCAGGAAAACAGCCTAAACCCCTTCACCTTCACATACAACATTTAGGGCTCTTTACAACCCAGTTTCATTCATCTGCCCCTTCTCCCCAGAAGGCAACTCCCAGGAGTATCCTGAACACAATCCAGCCTTTGGTAATGATACTTCCTTTGTGTGAGATGTACCCTTATCCTCAATACAAACCTTCTTCTAAGTCCAACTCAAATATTTCTTCCTCTGTGAACCCTTCTCCAATTCCCAGGGTCCAAACTGTTTTGTCTTTTAATAAACTTATTTATTTATTTATTTTTGGCTGTGTTGGGTCTTTGTAGCTGTGTTGGATCTTTGTTGCTGTGCGCGGGCTTTCTCTAGTTGCGGCGAGCAGAGGCTACTCTTCATTGTGGTGCGCAGGCTTCTCACTGTGGTGGCTTCTCTTGTTGTGGAGCATGGGCTCTAGGCGCACGGGCTTCAGTAGTTGTGGCGCAGAGGCTTAGCTGCTCCGTGGCATGTGGGATCTTCCCGGACCAGGGCTTGAACCCGTGTCCCCTGCCTTGGCAGGTGGATTCTTAACCACTGCGCCACCAGGGAAGCCCCGCAAACTGTTTTAAAAGCACTTTATTTCTACCTTTAATACAGTTAGTTGTATGAATATCGTGTTTAAGAAATTGCCAATTTCAAATTTTTTAATTCTAGATTCAGAAATGTGGTTACTCTGTTAAGGTATCTATCTATCTATCTATCTATCTATCTATCTATCTATCTCCCTCAATCATTTGTAAAGTTGTTAAAGACAGAAATCCCTAGACCCTCACCAACAGTGATACAGTGGTTCTAATGTGGTGGTTCTCAATTGGAAGGCAATTTTGCTCCCCTGAGCAAAGGTCTGGGGACATTTCTGGTTGTCACACTGGGGGTGGGTGCTATTAGCATCTAGTGGGTAGATGCCAAGGGTGCTGCTAAACATCATACAATGCACAGGACAGCACCCACAACAAAGACTTATACCCCCCAAAATGTCAATATCAATAATGCGGAGGTTGAGAAACCTTGCAGTGATGTGTTGTTTGAAGCCACTGAATCTGTGGTTATTTCCAACCCCCAAATGGTTTCATTAATACCAAGATTAATACATACATATACAACTTTGCTACTAAAATCTATGCTCAAATCTTCGAAGGTGCTAAACAAAGTTCAACTCCTAGCATCTGTTTTCTGAAATTTTATCCTACCCTATGGAGAACCACAGCTCAAATTGCTACAATAAAGACAAGTTACATTCCTCCAAACTTATAACTTGACCTGAAGACTGTCACCTGGTCTCCTCCTACTCATTCTTCTAAATCCAGCTCAATGGTCACTTCTCTTGGGAAACCTCCCTGATGAATCCCACATACCAGGTTAGCTGCTCCCATGTGGTCCCACTGTACTGCACTTCATCACTACTTCTACCAAATAATTAATCCAGCACATTGCCTGTTAGTAATAGGTGCTAAGTGTTTGTTGAATTTATTCATTCAACAAATACTTATTGAATGCCTCCTGTGTGCCAGGCACTATTCTAGATGCAGAGAGTACAGCAGAAGACAAAGCAGACAGAAAGTCCTGCCCTCATGGAGTTCACATTGTAATGAAGGAGACAAACAAAATAGAGAATTAAATTATACAATAAGTTAGAAATGCTATGGAGAAAAGTAGCACAGAAAAGAGAGCTAGGGCATGCTAGGCAGGTGGAGCCACAGCTGCAATTGTAAATAAAGTAGTCAAGGGATGCTTCACTGAGAAGGTGACATTTGAGAGTTAACCCTTGAAGGAGATGAGAGAACAAGCCATGTGGATTTCTGAGGGAAGCGTGTTGCCAAGCAGCGGGAGTATGCCTGGCACTAAGTATCAAGGAGCCCAGCAAGGAAGCAAGTAGTAGAGGATGAGGTCTGAAGAGTGGGGAAAAGTGAGTAGAGCCTTACAGGCAATTCTAAGGACTTTGTTTTAATTCCAAGTAAAAAGGAGAATCACCGGAAGACTGTGAGCAGCAATATGATCTAACTCACATTTTAAAAGTATCTCTCTGGGGACTTCCCCGGTGGCCCAGTGGTTAAGACTCCGAGCTCCCAATGCAGGGGGCCTGGGTTCAATCCCTGGTCAGGGAACTAGATCCCACATGCATGCCACAACTAAGAGTTTGCATGCCGCAACTAAGGAGCCCTCAAGCCACAACTAAAGGAGCCTGCAAGCAGCAACTAAGGGGCCCACCTGCTGCAACTAAGACCCAGTGCAACCAAATAAATAAATAAATATTTTTTTAAATAATAAAGAAATAAAAGTATCTCTCTGGCTGCTTTGATAAGGAATGAATAAATGAATGAATGAATAAACAAAGAAACTAATCACACTTTTAAAAAAATAATAATGACTGTCTGTATGTTGGTTTTCTCTTCTAAACTCTCAGCTCCTTAAGCACACTGTCTTAATCATCACTGTACTGCCAGTTTCTAGTAGAAAGTGGCTGGCATCCAGCAAGGGCTCAGTGTGGAATAAACAGACAAAACAAATCTTTCCTGTTCCCAAAGGGTGGCGCCATGATTTTCAAAAAAAAAAGGGCAAAAAAAAAGGGCCCTTATCCATGGTGCTGGTTCAGTAAATAGCTCTCCTGCTACAGTCTAAGATTTATTTTCCTTTTATTGTCTCCTCAATATTTGAAGTTTGCTTAACCAAGTAGAAGAATTCAATAGTTATGTTTCCACTTACCTGGCTCTCAGGTTAACCACATCATCAATTGAGGGAAGCAACATAGCTTATTGCAAGCACCACTCAGGAAACCTGACTTCCAATTCCCTAATTACCAGGGACCTAATTACCTGGCCTTGGACAAGTTACCTCTTTAAAACTCTTTAAACCTGTTTTACACATCAGTCCATTTATTGCATCTGTTAAATGGGGAGGATGAACTATAAGAAGGGCCTTTTCAGCTCTCAAATTCTATTCCAATCACATGTGAGGTGGAGGAGGTGGAGGAGGAGGATGTAATTGGGTGTTTACCCAGGGTTCAAGTAAAAAGTTTTGTGTGTTTTTTCTTCATACTGTTTTCCCTCAAAGGCCAGAAGAATTCCACTGCATGTTTTACTTATATCACGGTGCCGTGGTTCAGACTCTAAGAACAGAGGTATGAGGAATTCCTTTTTTGACAAAGATTTTAATAGCGTCAAGATCTTGGCAGCAAACCCTCTCAAAGGTAAACCACACTGACTGATTTGAGTGAGCACTATCATACCTTCTCCTAAAAAATGCTATTATGTATGGAAACTGGTTCCTAGAACTACAAAAGTTAAAGTTAGTAAACACATCTGGAATTCCAGGTTACTGCCTGTAGCCTGCCTAGGGACTAGCTATGGGATGACTTCAAGGGAGTCAGGGGCCTCTGCCTCTGTTCCCTCAGCAGTGAAATATCCATTATCTATGTGCTACTTATCCACCTCATAGGGATACTTACAAAAAGTAAAAAAGCATTATTCAAATCCAAGATGCAATATTCTTGACTCTTCCTGCTCTAGCTACATTTGTTTGGAGGGAAAATAAGCTGTCAACTATCAAACTCATTTATTCAACTCCTAATGAAGGAAGGACAGCATAAAATAATCTAAACTAGCAGATAACCCCCAAACTATTTTTCTGTGACTGTGAAAGGTGCTTTGTACTTTCATTTGAATGGCACTTTCACAACCTCAATAAATGGTAACTGTTATTATTACTAACAAAACTGCACTAACTTTGCCAAGTATTTTTTATATCTTCTAGATTACCTTTTTTTAAAAAACTATTACCAGATGGATCAAACATGAGGATAGAGCAGCAGGACCGGCTTCATTCTGCCTATAATGTTATACAGTTAGGGTGGGAGTGTTTCACAAAATACACTTTAAGTAGAATAATTAATTCTCTGATTCCAGAAGGCTGCTTATTTATTTACACTTACATCACTTACAGAACTGTTAGAGGTGGACTCTATTACTATTTATGTTTTACAAATCAGTAAACTGAGGCAGAGACTTGCCCAAGGCCCCATAACTACTGAGAGGTAGAGCCAAGATAAAACCTAGGCAGCCTGGCTCCACAACCCCTGCTCCGAACAGCTATTACATGCTGCCTCAAATTTCCAGGTTAAGTCCATTTCATCACACTTTGAATCCTCTTCTCTCACTAGTCTAGATATGGGTCGGACTTACCTGTTCATTCAAGAAATTCAACAGTGTGACTACCTACTACATGCTGGGAATTAGGAGCATGAAGTACCAAGTCATAGTCCCTATCCCCAAAAGGCCTACAGTCAAGCAAGAAGAAAAGTACATAAATGGTCACAATAAAGGATGAGAGCAATGCTGAAGGACTCTATATAACAAAGTACTATGGAAACACAAAGGAAAGCTATCTAAATGAAACTGGACACTCAGACAAGGCTTCACAGAGGTGACTAAGATCAAGGTAATGGAAGTGATCACTTCCAACTTAGTCACCTTAAGATAGGGGCAAGAGGGAGCAGGCAATTAAACAGTCTATAATGCTGGCTCCTTGTTCAAAAATGTTTAAAATAGGGGGCTTCCCTGGTGGCGCAGTGGTTGAGAATCTGCCTGCCAATGCAGGGGACACGGGTTCGAGCCCTGGTCTGGGAAGATCCCACATGCTGCGGAGCAACTAGGCCCGTGAGCCACAACTACTGAGCCTGTGCGTCTGGAGCCTGTGCTCTGCAACACGAGAGGCCGCGACAGTGAGAGGCCCGCGCACTGCGATGAAGAGTGGCCCCCGCTCGCCACAACTACAGAAAGCCCTCGCACAAAAATGAAGACCACCGGGCTTCCCTGGTGGCGCAGTGGTTGAGAGTCTGCCTGCTAGTGCAGGGGACACGGGTTCGAGCCCTGGTCTGGGAGGATCCCACATGCCGTGGAGCAACTAGGCCCGTGAGCCACAACTACTGAGCCTACACGACTGGAGCCTGTGCTCCGCAACAAGAGAGGCCACAATAGCGAGAGGACCGTGCACCGCGATGAAGAGTGGCCCCCGCTTGCCACAAATGGAGAGAGCCCTCACACAGAAACGAAGACCCAACACAGCCAAAAATAAAATTAATTAATTAATTAATTAATTAATTAAAAAAAAAAAAGAATTGCAACCTTTCCTTTGGGGGGGGAAAAAAAATGAAGACCCAACACAGCCAAAAATAAATTAATTAATTAATTTAAAAAAAACAATTAGGGACTTCCCTGGTGGCGCAGTGGTTGGGACTCTGCCTGCCAATGCAGGGGACACGGGTTCGAGCCCTGGTCCGGGAGGATCCCGTGTGCCGCGGAGCAACTGGGCCCGTGTGCCACAACCACTGAGCCTGTGCTCTAGGGCCGCGAGCCACAACTGCTGAGCCCACGTGCCACAAATACTGAGGCCCACAGGCCTGGAGCCCGTGCTCCACAACGGGAGAGGCCACCGCAACGAGAGGCCCGCGCACCACGGCAAACAGTAGCCCCTGCGCGCCGCAACTAGAGAAAGCCCGTGTGAAGCGACGATGACCCAACGCAGCCAAAAATTAAATAAATTAATTAATTTAAAAAAAAAATTAGCTTGATTGATGTACTTACTTTGTTAAAAAAAAAAAAAATGTTTAAAATAAAATGTGCTCCCGATGTGTCCTATGAACTGCAGATTAACATCAGGCCATGCATAGGTTATTGCAGTAGCAGGGAGAAGATAACTAACCTTTGGAGTAGGGGAAGTGGAGGGAATCAGGAAGGTTGGGAAAAGGGACACAGAAGAAACTAAGAGCATCAGACTGCCTAGGTTCAAATCTGGACTCAGCCACTCACTCACCATGGGACCTAGGGAAAGTAACAATTTCTGTGCCTCCGCTTCCTCATCTATAAATGGGAACAATTTTGGTGCCTATCTCATAGGATTATTGTGAGGACTGAAAGAATTCATATATGTTATGTGTGTATAAAAGCACCAGGCCCAAGGTAAGCACTATACAAATGTTTACTATTATTGTTATTGCTATTATTCCCTGGTCTAAAATGAATCTTCAAAGATGATTCATTCATCCAGCTTTTTTCAAAGAGAAAAGGCACTAAAATAACATACAGCAGAACATGCAGTTAGCAACTAAAACTACCAGGAGTTCAAAGCTGCTGTTTAGATTAGCATTTCAGAGAGACTGCTCTGGCAGTTGCACAGAAAATTAATCTGATGGACAAGACACAAGATTAGTTATGAAGCTGTGACTACAGCTCAGGGAAGAGACGATGAAATCCAAAGAAGGCAGTGAAAGATAGGCCTATGAACTTAAGAAACAGTTTAAAAAAATATTTAGGAGATAAAATTGGTAGAACTTGGTGACTGAGTGGATGTGGAGGGTTAAGGAAAAGGCGAAAGTTTACGGCTTGCATGATAGCACCAACAAACGAAACTGTGAACTGAAAAGCAGGAACAGCTTAACAGGGAGAGGGGAAATGAGGAACTATGTTTCAGACACAATGAGCTTGAGATGTCTATGGATTACCGAATCAGAGATCCATCATGATGCAAACCTAACAGCCCAGGAGAAAGGTCTGAGCAAATCTGGGACAACAACATATAAGTGACACATGAAGGACAGGTAAACCTGAAGCCTAGGAGAAAGATCTGAGCAAATTTGGAAGACATTAACATATAAATGACAGATGAAGCCACGGATGTGAATGAGCTTACCCAGAGAAAATATGCAAGGAAACGAGCAGTAACCTAGTGACAAAACCCAAGGAACAGCAAAACAGTCCTCCCTCCGTATATGCAGGTTCGGAATCCGCAGATTCAACCAACTGCAGATCGAATTTGGTTGGTTGCGTGAATGCACAGATGCAGAACCCAGGATATGGAAGGCCGACTGTACTATGCCATTTTACATGAGGGACTTGAGCATCTGTGAATTTTGGTATCCTCAGGGTCCTGGAACCAATACCCTGCAAATACAGAAGGATGACTGTAGTTAAAGGATGAGCCAAGAAAAAGAAATCCCTGAAAATCTCCGAAAATCAACTCAACCTTTGCCTAGATTCTAAAGTTAGGATCTGTGCTGTGGAAATTCACAAATATCTAAGCAGTTACAGTCGTCCCTCAGTAAACCTGGGGGATTGTTTCCAGGACCACCGCAGATACTAAAATCTGTGGATGCTCAAGTCCCATAGTTGGCCCTCCCTCCTCCGTATCCATGGCTCCACAACCACAGATCCAACCAATCACAGATCCTGTCGTACTGTATTTATTGAAAAAAAAATCCGCATGTAAGTGGACTGGTGCAGTTCAAACCTATATTGTTCAAGGGTCAACTGTACTTTCTTCACTGGCTTTTCCCTCTCCCTGCATGTCCTAGTAAGAAGTTCCAACTACTGGATTGTGGAGTCCTTGAGAAGAAAGGACTAGAAGCCTTATTTGGCTTCCTGTCACTAATGTCCAATATAAGGCCTGGTACACATATGCTTGTAGAGTGAATGTAGTTGAAGAGATAAAACTGGAGAATTTCCCATTTATCAAGACAAAAGGGCTCATGGAATGCCTAGGGTTGCTTCCAGCCCAGACCAGAGCAATAGAAAGCCTGAAGAAAGTGGAAGCAGAAAGGCGGCAGACCTTATACACTGCTGGAGGGCATGTAAAATGGTGCAGCCACCTGTGAAAACAATTTGTCAGTTCCTCAAACTGTTAAACAGAGTTACCGTATGACCCAGTAATCCACTCCAAGGTAATACACCCAATAGAATTGAAAACATATGCTCACACAAAAACTTGTACAAGAATGTCCGCAGCAGTGTTATTCGTAACAGCCAAAGAGTGGAAACAACCCAAACCTCCATCAACTGATGAACGGATAGGCAAAATGTGGTACTTCCATACAATGGGATATTATTCAGCAATAAAAAGAAATAAAGTACTGGACTTCCCTGGTGGCGCAGTGGTTAAGAATCCACCTGCCAATGCAGGGGACATGGGTTCGAGCCCTGGTCCAGGAAGATCCCACATGCCGCGGAGCAACTAAGCCCGTGTGCAACAACTACTGAGCCTGTGCTCTAAAGCCCGCAATCCACAACTACTGAGCCCTCGTGCCACAACTACTGAAGCCTGCGCGCCTACAGCCCATGCTCCGCAGCAAGAGAAGCCACCGCAATGAGACACCTGCGCGCCACAATGAAGAGCAGCCCCCACTCACAGCAACTAGAGAAAGCCCGTGTGCAGCAGCAAAGACCCAACGCAGCCAAAACTAAATATATAATTAAAAAAAAAAAAAAAAGAAATGAAGTACTGATATATGCTACAATATGGATGAACCTTGACAACATTATGCTAAGAAGCCAGACACAAAAAGCCACATATTGTGTGATTTCATTTATATAAAAGGTTCAGAATAGGCAAATCCATAGATACAGGAAGTAGATTAATGATGGCCAGTGGCTAGAGGAGAGAGAAATGAGGAGTGAGGGCTAATGGGTATGGGTTTTCTTTGGGGGTGATAAACCATTAAAGTGTACACTTTTAAAAGGGTAAATGTTATGATACATGAGTTATATCTCAATTTTAAAAGGGGGTGGGGTAGAAACACAGAGAGGCTAGAATCCATGCTGCACCCTAGAATTTCTTCTAGTTCAGGTGATTCCAACACAAGGATACCAACAAATCACTTAACTGAACAGTACTGGCGACAGTAACCATAAAATTTTTTTAAACAATTTGTAATACAAGTTGATTACATCAAAGAGATGTCAAATTCCTCACCCAAGAATCAGAGATTTCAAGACTTTTCCCCTGGGGAAAGGAGGAGAACTTTCTATACATTAGTGACCTTGTGTGGAGGTAGCCGATCTACATTTCTAATTGAGGGAGATTAAAGCCTAGTGCCAGAAAACACAACAGAACTTGTGACTTTGTTGAAGCAAGCACTCCTGCACTGAGCAGCTTCTCCTACCAAAGCACCAGACACTGCTTTAATCCACCCCAGAGCTGGGCCTGGGAAGTCACAGAGTTTACACTATGCCTCTGTCAGCAACCTACTGAGCTACTGGTCCTTGGGGAGTAATTCTCCTCTTCACTTTCGAATAAACAAAGGGAGGGGGACACAACAAGGAAGACAACATGGCATGACAGACAACATAAAGGCTTCGGAAAGCTTGTGTGTGCTCCCAATTCTACCACCCAGTAGCTGAGAAAACTGGCAAAGTCACAATTCCTCTGGACCTCAGTAAGACATTATCTCATACTTCACAAAGCTGCTCTCACAAGGTAGGGCCCAACAGTGACACTCAAATATTAGTATTCTCCCCAATTCACCAAAAAGAAAACTAGTTGCTAGTACTGTATATTTTGGGGTCATATTGGAAAGTAAGACTCATGGACCTCTTCTCTATGAGGTACTTAAACACATATTCTCATACTTAAAATTAGGAAACAAATAGAATGTCCAAATTAGAATCCTTGACTCCTTTCTGTGAAGCCTACCGCCATTTAATTACCAATACTATGCATCTCTTCTCTCTCTAGATTTCATTCATTCTCTTTCTCTCCATTATCCAATCCCACCTTCTCTCACCTAGGCTACAGCAATTGCTTCCTAACTTGTCTTAAGACCCTTCAATAACGTCCCAAACTCTTTAATATAACTGAACTTGCTTCCTCTGCAGCCCCATCTTCCATTTATCCCCTTTGTTCCTTCTACTCTAGCCATTCTCAACTTTTAGTGTTCTTCCAGCCTTTAAAACAGTTTTTTCTCTCCTTCCACCTGGCTTAAACATCACTTTCTCCTTCACCCTTCAGATCCCAATTTAGACAGCACCTGCCTGGAAGGTTTGACCTTATCAAGTCTAGGGTGGGTACTCCTCCATACTCACCCTGACTCTCATTACTCTAACACTTCTCACGCTAGGCTTTACTCCTCAAACTACGCTGCACTTCCGTTACTAGACTGCAAATCCCACGAGCACTGGGTCCGTGCCTGTAGTTTTCATTGCTCGATTCCCAGACATATGACTAATGCCTAATATATATTCAGCTAATGCTGACTGAATAAGTGAATGAGTGTAGTTAAGCAAAAAACTTAACTGACTAAATGGAACATTTTGCATGTAATATTTTCTTCATATAAAATATTTTTAAATATTTTTTTAATTTTGAAGAAGATTACAGATACAGCCAAATCCAATTTTTCACAACAACCATGGGGAAAAGGGCTTAGGCACACATGTACTTTCTACAACTTTAACCGTTAATACTAAATATAATCAAAAGGAGGTAAACTACTACCCCAGTGGGAATGGTACTCCTAACATTGTTCAGTTTTAGGACTTAAATCTCCTTAACTGGAAAGAGTGGTAAAGGTATATATAATGCAAGTTACAAACATTATTGTCAAATCTTGCACTGGAGTAAAAATAAGTGGAAATTTTGTTTTGCCAGCCCACTTCTCCCCTCCAAAAAAGAATGTCCACACACTTGATAGAAACACCACTTAACTCCAAATAGCTCACCAAGTGAAGGTTACTGTGAAATACTTCAAATTCCATAAGCACTCAGGACTGCAAAGACTGTGGGAAGAGAATGTTCCAAGCACTAACTAATGATCAGAAGGTACAAATGAAATAAACCCTGATGCATAATGACTATCTAAGGAAGTCTAAACTGAAGGCTGAATATATTTGTTCTGAAATCATTAACCAAGCTTCAGCTTCTGAAACACATTAAAAATACTTAACACATTTTATGTCTCAAGTACAAGTGACAGAGATTTATTATTAAAGATAACTAGTTTCCTTCGCCTAGTTTAGATATATATAAATCTCTATAACATTTCAGACTTCATTTTTGTATTTTGGATTTTTTCTTAATACCAACAATTTCAATTCTTGTCATGTGCTTGTTCCCTATGCTAATGAGAACACAAGTTATACCAACTCGGAATTTTTATTATCATTTTGGGGATGTGACCACCCTTTTCATTCTGTTCATATTTTAACTCAGCAACTTTAATCCTACGATCAAAGCTTCATTAGCTTGTAAACAAACTGTTTCTCAGGTAAACTGAATTGCCCCAAATCAGGATCTTAAGCAAATAAATAAGCACAAAAAAGGCAGAGATTAGAAATTAGGGCAGACAAATCTGTATCTAGCCCCACGCCGGTAAAGAGCATTCTATCAATACAGTGAAATGCTAATCTCCTAATTAACAACCTAATTAGGTAATTATGGCTTTGCAGAGGGATGCCGAAATGAAATATGACAACATGGTCACCTCTTTATATGGCACCTGTGGGCCTTTTCAGCTGTCATTGCAAAGAGTGCAATATCAGTTTGAACAGATGACAAAGTGCTGTCATTTTTCATTCTGATAATATACAGAATGCTTTGGACAGAAGCAGTTTACAAAATGAAACATCTTGCCTGGTATTTTCCTAATTTAAATATGCTCAAATACTTTGTTAAATTTTTGCATGCTTTTGTATATTGTATATATGAGAATTACCATGCACACTTAAAAAAAAAACTAGACATCATGCTTAACGGTACATGCTGAAACTACTGCAATTTCATTTAGGAAGTATATAATTAGAAAAGAATAAAAGACACAATTCTTCATGACATTTTAATATTCATACATCCTGAATACTGCTATCACAAAAATTAAAATTCAAACTTTGATCTTTAATTTTTTCCTTACAAAATTTTTCAAAAGTGAGATAGAAATTCACACTTACACTTTTCCATACCAAAAAAGCACTTACCAAGATACAAATATTCAACTCACAAAAAAAGCTCTATATACCAATGACCAGCCTTACGAATAACAGGCAAGTACTCTTTCTGAAAGACAGAGCTGTCACAGGGCTACTCACTGACCCACTGGCCACTAAAGAGGTGATGGTAGCACTGGGACACTGGTACCACCTACACAAATATGACTCTTCTTTCAAGATATTTTTGAGGAGGAGAGGAGGGCTAGCCTGGGAACCTGAACATCATGTATGTCAAGATACAGGAAACCATATCCTAAGTGTAAAACAACTGAGGTTAAAACTAACTTGAAAATACAATCCTATTGGGTTAGCCAAAAAGTTCTTTCAGTTTTTAAGTAAAAATAAAAGATATCTTTCATTTTCACCAAGAACTTTATTGAACAACATATTCACCGTTTTGTTTCACTACCTTCTGCCATTTTTCTGGCAACTGCATAATTCCATCCTCCCAAAACTTTTTATCTTTTTGAGCAAAGAACTGTCCCAGGTGCCTTTTACAGTCTTCCAGGGAACTGAAATTTTTTCCATTAAGAGAATTTTGTAAAGACCAAAGTAAATGGAAATCCAAATGCGCAATGTCTGAATATGGCAGATGAATCAGAACTTCCCAGCCAAGCTGTAACAGTTTTTGCCTGGTCATCAAAGAAACATGAGGTCTTGCGTTATCCTGATGGAAGATTATGCGTTTTCTGTTGACTAATTCTGTATGCTTTTTGTCGAGTGCTGCTTTCAGTTGGTCTAATTTGGAGCAGTACTTGTTGGAATTAATCGTTTGGTTTTCCAGAAGGAGCTCATAAGAGAGGACTCGCTTTCAATGCCACCATATACACAACATCACCTTCTTTGGATGAAGACCAGCTTCTGGTGTGGTTGGTGGTGGTTCATCTCGCTTGCCCCACAAACTCTTCCGTTCCACGTTATTTTTTTTTTTAATTTATTTTATTTTTGGCTGTGTTGGGTCTTCGTTTCTGTGCGAGGGCTTTCTCTAGTTGTGGCAAGCGGGGGCCACTCTTCATCGTGGTGCGCGGGCCTCTCACTGTCGCGGCCTCTCTTGTTGAGGAGCACAGGCTCCAGACGCGCAGGCTCAGTAGTTGTGGCTCACGGGCCCAGTTGCTCCGCGGCATGTGGGATCTTCCCAGACCAGGGCTCGAACCCGTGTCCCCTGCATTAGCAGGCAGATTCTCAACCACTGCGCCACCAGGGAAGCCCTGTTCCACATTATTGTACACTATCCACTTTTCATTGCCCATCACAATTTGTTTTAAAAACGGAACATTTCCATCCCGTTTAAGTAGAGAATTGCATGCGGAAATACGGTCAAGAAGGTTTTTTTCGCCTTAGGTGGAATCCAAACATTAAAGTGATTAACATAACCAAGCTGGTGCAAATGATTTTCAACGCTTGATTTGAATATTTTGAGTATGTCGTCTATCTCCCGTGTGGTATAACATTGATTGTTCTCAATGAATGTCTCAATTTGATCGCTATCAACTTCAAATGGTCTACCTGACCGTGGTGCATCGTCCAGCGAGAAATCTCCAGTATGAAACTTTGCAAACCACTTTTGACACGTTCGATCAGTCACAGCATCTTCTTCATACACTGCACAAATCGTTCTTTGCATTTCAGTTGCATTTTCACCTTTCTTGAAATAATAAAGCATAATATGCCGAAAATGTTGCTTTTTATCTTCCATCTTCAATATTAAAATGGCTACACAAAAATTCACCAATTTTAAGGTTTTTTTTGAATGTACGCTGATATGATAGCTGTCACAATACAATCTAACAAAATTGTTTCGAATGAAGTTAAAGACAACTAAGTGTTACTACAGCCATCGTACAGGAAAACCAGATGAACTTTTTGGCCAACCCAATATAACTTCAGATCACCTGTATTAGGGAAAACTTTTTGGTCAAAATGATGTGCACTAGCTCTACTCATATTTCTCAATTACAAGTTAATTAAAAGGATTTTTTATTGAAAAGTAATTTATGTTTATCAGAGAGTATTCTGGAAAACAGAAAAGAGCATAAAGACCTATACTCTAACCACCTGTTTTTTTCTTTGTGTGTTTGACATTAATTGAGATCATACTTTATATAGTTTTATATCCTTCTTTCACTTCATATTATATGATGAGCATATTAATAAGTCACTAAAATTCTTCTAAAACATCTAAAATGCTTGTACAATATTTCCATTCTATGGCTTTTCCATTTCTCTTACCTCTTTGTTGACTACTAAAGTTGTTTCTAATTTTTGCTATTATAAATACTTCCACAGTGAACACCTTTGAACATGAATATTTTTCTACATTTCTGATTATTTCTTTAACAAAGATTCTTAGAAATGGGATTACAAGCTCAAAAGGCATACACGACTTCTTTAAAAAGGCTTGTGAAAAATACTGCCAAAGTTCTTTCCAGAAAAGTTTTACCAATTTTTATTCCCACTACTGATATGAGTGATCATCTAACTACCAATCTCTGCCAGCAATGAGTATTATTAGAGTTTTATTAAATCATTAAACTTCAAATCATAAAAGTATACCTGTAACCAAACACTCACAACATAATAAATAACAACTTTCTACAGGCATTAAGGTTTTGTTTTGTTTTGTTTTTTTAAATTTATTTTGGTTGCGCTGGGTCTTAGTTGCGGCAGGCAGGCTCCTTAGTTGCAGCTTGCCGGCTCCTTAGTTGCAGCAGGCGGGCTCCTTAGTTACGGCGTGCAAACTCTTAGTTGCGGCATGCATGTGGGATCTAGTTCCCCGAGCAGGGATTGAACCCCAGCCCCCTGCACTGGGAGCAGAATCTTATCCACTGCGCCACCAGGGAAGTCCCCTACAGGCATTAAGTTTAAAATGAGTAAGAAGGGCCACAGTTGATGATCCTCCCTAAACAAGGGCCAGTTCCAATAACCAAATCTAGAGCAGCATGGAATAGTGACAAAAGCACTATGGTATTCAGAGTAAAAAAACCAAAGGTTCAAATCCCAGCTTTGCCATTATCAGTAGCTCTCTACCTTTAATCACTTTACTTCTCTAAGCTTCAGTTTCAGCATTTATGAGATGGGGATGAGGAGAACATAATATAGTCCTAGTTCTAACAACTTCAAAAGGTACTCATGGGCACACAAAAGGGTAATATAAACAACTGAAAGTGTTTATTGTTATTTAACAGATCAATTCATTTAACAGCCTAAAAACAGCATACTGAAACCCTTTTCTCAACAGTGCACAGTGGACAGGTACACCAATTCACAAAGCACAACTAGAAATTAATAAGACTAATTTCATGATCCAGGCATGAAAACAAGTCTCATTCCTTTACAACCACTCCATAAAATCATTTCTTGTTACATTATACTAACATCTGAATGGCTTGTGCCCCTGAATGCTGGTACCTACATCCCTCCAAAAGCATCATGGTACTAGGTACCTACATAAACTGTTTCATTTAATCCTCACAAGTATATGAGACTGGCAGTACTGTCCTCATTTTGCATTGTCTGGGTCACGCAGTTAATAACCGACAGAGCCAATATTCAAATCCAGGTGGGTGTGACTCCAAAGCCCCACCTCACACTGCTTCAAGGTCTGCACCTCAGTTCTTCTTTGTTAGTCTCCTATATGTCAGCAACTAAAGTACAGATTAAAAATTTACTTGTTTTAAAAAGAAAACCATTCCTTCAAACAATTTTCTACCTATTTCTCTGCTGAAACAGTATTTATTTATAATACAGTACCTTAAAATGAGTCCATAGGGAACTAAAAAATGTTATTTTTTTTGAAGTTTTACACATTTGCTCCATTTTGACAGCATCAATAATAAAAGCATATTCATAAAAGTATACTCAAGTATGACTCTAACACTGCATGTATTTAGGGGTAAATGTGACATAATATTCAATTTATTTCACAAGCGATTACCATAATTTAATTCCACTAGCTATTCTAATACCTTCTTGCTATTTCCAGAATTTAAGTTTTGTTAAGTGGCTTCTCCCATTTTTCTCACTTTCATTATTTAAAACTGTTTTCTTCCTTGGGTCCAAATTTTGTGTTTCCTATATTAAATCTATTTCTTCAATATACCTAGACTGCTGCCAACTACAGTTAATAAATTGTGAATGACTCCTCAGGATTTATTTTCTTCATTTTTTATATTCTATGTTATTTCCTTATACGATAGAGTATGAATGAAAACAAGTATCTAGAACACCAATATTTCTTCAGTTTTCACCTTGTGGAAGCTGGGTATTAAAATAAAAATAAATTAAACTCTTGGGCTGGAAGCTCCCTGACCATATTTCTCTCACTAGGCTGGGTGTCTCTCTGCCTCCTTCCAATCTTGTGTATATAGAGTCAACAAAGCACTGTATGCATCTGGGGAGGTCCTTTCCCAGAAGTAATGAACAAAGAACAGAGGGAAGAGCTGAACAGTGGCTCCCTACCTGCCATCAAGAGAAAAGCAGCATTTTAGATCTGAACTGTTCTCCACTGGAGTCTGCCAGTAATCAGTTGTGCAGCTTTAAACATGTCAATTAGAATCAGAAAGCTTGGCATCCTGAAAAGACCTCACCAAGACTTCAACTGTGCTCCCTCGTTATCATCCAGATGGGAAAAAGATACAAAGATTCGTAAGTGACTTGACCAAAACCAAAAGGCTGTTAGTGGCATACCTGCATTCAGAATTCAAGTCCCTCTCAGTCTCGTGCACTTTCTACTAAACTGTAATTCACGGGGCACCAATTTCTTCATCTCAAGAGGTTATGATAATCCCCCTTGTTCACTTCATGTACTGTAGAGAGTACCAAAGGAGACAAGAGATCTGGCAGCATTTAAAGTGCTAAGGGCACAAAAGTATTACAAGGTCATCATCACCTCATCCAAACCCCATCCCTCCAGAAATTTAGCCTGATCATACAATAAAAGCATTTACCCTGCCACTTCCCCAAAGATATCAGTATGAGTCAAATACAACACCCCCTCACTCTAGCAATTTACCAGTAGATTTCTGATCAATAATCACAACAGGCGTTGTACCTCCTGCTTTGAACAGTGAGTATCAAAATTTCAGCGAGCAGGTAGGTCAGAGTTCACAATCAGGCAGACTAAGACTGTGCACAGCCCACAAACGTGTTTTGGTCTACATGATAATTTTTTTAAGGGCAGTTTTTTAAACTAAATACATTAAAATCCAGATTTCCAGCATCTCTTGAAAACAATCGGAAGATCTAGAGACACTGGGTCCACTTCCTCACAGGGCGACAAGCAACTGGAGCTGAGGAGTGACTGCTGCCTCCAGACTGACTGGTCATGGGCCTTCCAGTTCACAAGGTCTGTCCTACTCTTTATATTACATCATGGGCATTTGAGTTGGAGACTCCTGAGGCAGAGTTCAAAGAGAACTAAATTAATAAATATCTGTTTACTCTTTTGGCCAACTTTTTTTTTTTTTGCATTATCAACTCACTAGCTGTATGACTCTTGGGTAACACACTTAACCACTAAGCCTTAGGCTACTCGTGTTAAATTGCTAACACCCTAGCTCACAGAATCATAAAGATTGAAGGAAATAAGGAATACAGAAACATTTAACGATGACTATAAGCACTCAATTACTTTAACACAAGCTGAAATGTGCTAACTTTTGAGTCAAAAACTTCAAATACACAGAAAACACAAGGTCAGGGTACCTCCCATGGGAGAAAAAATGTAATGTGACAGAATTCTTTGTCATGATAATTTGGCATCTATTGCTGAGTCCTTAACAATAAGGCCTACATATCAAAATAACAGATTTACAGCAAATTCTCTCAGCTGAAGCACACATAATCTACTGAACTGCAATAATTTCTAAAGTCTTCAGTTATGAGTCAACAAGCAAAACAAACACCCCACTTAAGTATATATATTTAACGGGACAGATGAGGTGATGAGTTCCTTGAGTGCAGAAGCCATGTTCATTCCTCATTATTCCTACTGCCCAGCATGGTGATGGGCACGTTGAAGCTAGGGCTCAAGGGCTAGCTCCTCTCTGAAGCCACCCACATCACAAAGACACAACATGGCATAGTACCGAAGAGTGGAGTTACCAAAGTCTGGCAGATAATCCCCTCTACTCTCAGCTCCAACAACTGCATAAACTAAAGGAATTCATTTAACCTCTGTGCTCTAGTTTCCTCATCTGTAAAATCAGAATGCTAATAACACCATCCTATAGAGGAATGAATGAGAGAATGCATTTAACACAATGCTGGCACACAGTAAGTGCTCATTAGCTACCGTTATCAGTGTTTCCTCCTTTGTGCTCCACAGTACCCTGTGGGGACTGCTATCTTAGTACCTACTATGCTTTACTATGGTTCACCTGCACAAACATGTCTGCCCCATGGGAGTGTCAACAACCTCAGGGTGGGGACCTGGTTATACTCCTTTTTGTATCCCTGGGTCTAACATTTTCCCTGGCACAGCTGAATGAATCATAGATCTTCAAGGTATTTATTAACAGGAAAGGTTATGAACAGAAACTGGAAGTGACCTCTCTTGCCCAACACACAAGCCCTGACTCTGACCCCCTCCTGACCCTCCAACTTTACTTCCCAGTATTCCCACTGAAAGAAGCAATGGTTTGATTTATTCAGGCTGGTCTACTCACTACTCTAAAACCATGCCACAGGCGTTGCATCTTTGCATCTTACAGCTATTTTCAGGGGATCCTTGCCACGAATCAGGCCCTTTACCCACATTAGCTCGCACTTCATGAAGTCTCTATCATCCCCCATCCCAAATTATACTTGAAGGAAATAATACTTAGAATTAAGAAACTTGCCAAAGGTCACATATCTAGTAAGAGGAAGGACCAAGAATTGAAGCCAGCATCCACGGTTGTTCTCTACAGAATGTCTGGTCCACTCATTCAACGTTGAGCTGACCCACCTACTACCTTCTTGCCTTGGAAGATTAAGGTCTTCTCTACATTTAAAGGACTATCTGACATTCATATTGACATTGATATTTTTTCTCTTGTATAGCTGTTTCAATATGTATTTGCATATAGAGAGCTATTATGTGAGAAAAGAAAAACACATAATGGAAAAGGCACAGATGTAGGCATAAGACAGACCTGGGTTTGAATCCTGGCTCTGTCTCATACCAGATGTGTAATTTATCCTGAGCCTTCCTAATCTGTGAATTGAGGTTAAAATGATTAAACAAGAGAAACCTAATATAATCTCCAGTATAGTAAATAACAAAGCTTAGTTAAACCCACATTATGAAACATTACCTGGACATAGCACACTCCTCAAAAGTGAATAACGGGGACTTCCCTGATGGCTCAGTGGTTAAGAATCCGCCTGCCAATGCAGGGGACACGGGTTCAATCCCTGCTCTGGGAAGATCCCACATGCTGCGGAGCAACTAAGCCCGTGCGCCACAACTACTGGGCCTGCGCTCTAGGGCCCGCCAAGCCACAACTACTGAGCCTGTGTGCTGCAACTACTGAAGCCCGCACACCTAGAGCCTGTGCTCCACAAGAGAAGTCACTGCAGTGAGAAGCCCATGAACCGCAACGAAGAGTAGCCCTGGCTCGCCACAACTAGAGAAAGCCTGTGAGCAGCAATGAGGACCCAATGCAGTCACAAATAAATAAATTAAGTAAATAAATTTATTTTTTAAAAAAAGTGAATAACGCCCCCTCTTCTGTGCTACCACTGGATCACAGAAAGAACTCTCCCGCAGTGTACATACCATTCTGTGTTAGAATTATTTCCTTATCTCACTCACTAAATTGAGCAGGCAAGAACTGAGTCTTATTTATCTCTACATTGTCTAGCATGGTACCTGGTATATATCCATACTCAGTAGATGTTTGCTAAGTGAAATAATTGTAGATATAATAATGAGTGTTTATAGGATTCTAGAAAAGAAATCATTTCCAGCTGAGGTTGCCCTGAACTGGTTGAGGGAAGGCCAATTTCAGCTGGGCCGTGGTAACATCTCAATAGGGGGAAACAGAAAAGGAGAAATCTAGGCAGAGAGAAAGTCCTACAAAAAAACAACGAAAGGAAACAACAAAGGCATCTAGGTCCTACTCAGCCAGAGCAAAGCATCAGGGTAGGGGGCCTTTCGAAGCATAGCTGGAAAGTTAGCCAGGAGCAAGGAGGTGTAGAGGAATGTGAGTACACTCAGGCATCACAGTAGATGAAGGAAGGTATGAACACAAAGCTGAATGGGAAAGGGGCCACCAGCATGCCTCACAGGCCCCAGCAAGCTCACAAATGTGTAAACTGAAAAAGATAAAACAAATATCAATACTTCATCAACAACTCTTTCAGCGTTTACTGAGCATCCTGTGTGAGCTCACAGAATATAAAGAATAAAACATGGTGCCTTCTTTTCTGCTGTTTTAAATTAGGAATCCACCCCTTCTGCTTGTTAAAATATTGACAGAATGAGAACGTTGACTTCGCTTTAACCTTTGTCTGTAAACACCTGTCTCCATTTGACTGTTCACGCATGGGGAAGTTTTGAACTTTGCTGGTTTTGGTTTATAACATGATGCTTTTGCAGTGCCAGGTATTGGGATAGGCTTCAAAAATCACTTCATTCAGAATGAAAACTGAGCCAATCTCTGAGTCAACTTTTGGGTCTCCGGTTAAAGTAATGCTCTTGCTTAAACTACAATGATTTTTTTTTTTCCCAGCCTTAAACAGATCTAGAAGACTCTATGCCACTCCCATAAACAAAAAGCTGAATCAAAGTTCCAGCAGCACTCTGGCTAGAAAAAAAACAGTTCTGCGAGGCTGTTTACCCCTTTGGGGCAATGGAGCTAAGGGGAGCTGGGAAACAGGGACTGCACAGGCAATGCTTTAAAAACTTGATTTTCACGTTATGAAGATTAAGACACCTAGATGTTGCCGAGGGTACAGCCAGAAACTGCCGGAGTCAACAGTACCCTCCCCAAACCCCAATACTACCAGGTCCACTAGTTTCTACTCCCCCAAATCACACACCCAGCTGTCAGGCTCATAGCAGCCTCCACGAAAGGGCCAGAAAACGGATGCTCACGGGAGACCAGAGCAAGGGCCAGATAGGCTGCCCGCTGGGCAGCGCCGAGCGCGGGGGAGTGAGGAGGGCCGCCAGGCTCCTCGGATGGGCTGGCGGGGGTAGCGAACGAAGGAGCTAGAGGCTGGGGCAACCTTTACCTGAAGCTGCTGCCACACTACGGGCCGGGTCGGCCCTGGGACTCGTTCCTGAGGGGAGGGCTCGGCTCCCCCGCGCCTCCCGGCCCCTGCCCGAGCTCCGCACTCTCGGAATCCTCGGGGACTGGCGCTCCTCCCGGCCGGCTCAGCAGCCGCTTTCCGGGCTCCCCTTCATGCCCCAGCCGCTCGCCGTCGCTCGCCAGCTGAGCAGCAGCCCTGTAGCCCCGAGCCGCGCCACGACCCGGAACCGCACTCCGCGCACCGGAAGTCCCCGACCGGGAAGAAGCCGTTGGCTGGGGACGTAGCGCGCAAGCCCCAGAGCCAAGAGCAAGGAGGTAAGCCCTCTCGGGGGGCGGGGCCGAACGGGAGGCCGTGCGCGTGCGCACCACTTCCCCGCCTCCGGCCAAGGCCTGGGTGGGAGATGAGCTGGGAGTCTGGCAATATACATTGACCTTCGCATTTGGGTTGGGTAGAAATCAGCGTCAGCCTTCTCCTTCGAATTTCCTCCTCTCTCCCTGCTTCCACGCAAAAAAGCCCTTGGTTCCTCCAGAAATGAGTGATGAGGAAGACCTGGGTTTAAATGCCAACTCTAACCTGCTGTGTATCCTAGGACAAGACACCTCCCTTCTCTGACCCATCCATACAGTGGTTCCAATTTTAAGTATTGCTGTGAGAATCGAATGGGATGATGCTCTAAAAACACTCAGCACAGTGCCAGACACTTAATAAACTTAGTAAATGTTAGTCATTCTTATCTGTAAAATGGAGATAATTATCTTCCAAGAACTGCAGGGAGGTTCCCATGAGATATGTGGACCCGCCGCAAACAGGAGCTCATTGTTGGTGATCTCTCTGCCTCTCTCAGGGAATCAGTGGGAGAAACTAGTGTGAAGGGGAAAGAAGGACTCGAGCAGTTCAATGATAAGATATCTCTCCTACCTGAGAGGTAGTCTGGAATGTCCCTCTTAAAAAAGCACCTTAGGGGCTTCCCTGTTGGCGCAGTGGTTGAGAATCTGCCTGCCAAAGCAGGGGACACGGTTTCCAGCCCTGGTCTGGGAAGATCCCACATGCCGCGGAGCAACTAGGCCCATGAGCCACAGTTGCTGAGCCTGTGCGTCTGGAGCCTGTGCTCCGCAGCAAGAGAGGCCGCGATAATGAGAGGCCCGCGCACCGCGATGAAGAGTGGCCCCCGCTTGCCACAACTAGAGAAAGCCCTCGCACAGAAACGAAGACCCAACACAGCCATAAATAAATAAATAAACAAATTAATTAATTAATTAATTAATTAAAAATGCACCTTAGCAAAAGAAAGAAAAAAAAAAAATCAAGGCTGAATTTCAGCCCGGGGGGGGGGATCTTACCCAATATTAAAGTCACCTACAAATACACCATGGATCCACCCCCTTGTATTCAAATATATGATTGACGTCTTAGCTCACATGGAGAAAAAGAAATGCACCTTACCACCCAAATGTGCTTTCTGCACACACACCACCCTAGTTTCATCACGGGCTTGTCTGAGGTGCTCTGCCAAAGCAAGGGTGTGAACAAGGTTGGATATTCTGTTTTCTGAGGTCACCAGTTTATCTGTCCCCTCTTAAATATGAATCTTCATTTTCACTTTTCTCTTGACCTCCAGTCTGAAGCACAGTTGCCTGATTGTAAAAAACTCAACTGGACCCACTAAGCTTTCTCTCTATAGGTTCTAAGGAGTAAATACCCACTCTACCACTTACAGTTTTTATCACTTCATCTCTCTAAGTTGCCTCTCTAAATTTCCTTATCTGTAAAATGGGCATGACAAAAGTTCTAATTAACCTCACTGGGGGGTTTGTGGGGATTAAGTGAGCTAATACATATAGCTCACATAGAATAGAGCCTGGCATGTAGCTAACATTTACTAATATTTGCATAAAATTCTTACCACTATTACTACACGTCAGTCAGTAAACAGATACTTATTGAGTACCTATGTATTAAGCCTATCCTAGGCACTGGAGATCTAGTGGTGAAAAAGCCAGATAGGGACTCCACCCTAAAGAAGCTTACAGTAAAGTCTGACTATGAATTTGAAATAGTCACTGCAGTAAGTTGGAGTGCAGGGAAATATGGTAAGATTTCAGGAACACTGAGGGCCCCATTGAGAATGAAGACTCTGAATTTATGGTGATACTAATATGATGGTTGTTTGGTTTTTCTGTAGTTAGTTTGAACGGTTAAGATACAGGCACACAAAAAAATGAGCAATTGGGTTAATCCCAGGAAGACAGTTTGCCAGACAGGTGTGATGGGGTCAAGAAGTTTAAGATCTCAGCTTTTAAGAGTGCTTAAAACAAAAGGCACAGAATGGATGCTCAAGACGTAAGTAAGAGAATTCTGGAAAGGCTCATGTCATTGGCCTGAAGGTCCCCAAACAGGTGTAATGGAAGTCACTGATGGTACCAGGCAGAAAGATGGAGAGTATCCTAAGAGATGGGCGCCTTGAATAACCTCAGATGAAGAGCCATCCAAGAGTGGGGTCCTGGCTGAAGTGCAAAGGAGGAAAAAGTTTTTGAAGATGAGACAGTCAAGGAATTGAGATGCCATGTGGCCTCAAAAGCTCTCAGGATGAGGGAGGGACATGAGGTGGAAAGGAAAGCAGGGGTGCTTCCCAAGCCATTCTACAACTGAGGAAGGTAGTTAGATGAGGAGAAGTGATGACAGGCCAACTGCATGGCTTAGCCTCCAAGGAGTGGGAATTGTATCAGAGAGTGGAAGTGGCTTTAAAAAGCAGAGCTTACATTGGCCTATCTCTTGACTAGGGGTGTATAGGACTAGGACCCTGACAACTGACACACTCAGAAAAATTATATTTTTACAACATACTGATGGTGCTGGGCCAGGGACTGGTTGGGGACTTTGGTAGACATGAGGGCACAGGGACCAGTACCTCAGCATACCTGTGACAATCAGGTTTTCCATACTTCAGCTCCAACTTGGAAAGGAGGCCATGGTAAGAGACAGGGGTTCCTTTTCTTCTGGTCCCCAGACTAGAATGGGGGCAATGGACAGAATTTCAAAGACACCTACTAGGAACTTCCCTGAAGGCACAGTGGTTAAGAATCCACCTGCCAGTGCAGGGGACACAGGTTCAATCCCTGGTCCGGGAAGATCCCACATGCTGTGGAGCAACTAAGCCCATGCACCACAACTACTGAGCCCGCATGCCACAATTACTGAAGCCCGCGCGCCTAGAGCCCGTGCTCCGCAACAAGAGAAGCCACCACAATGAGAAGCCCGCGTACCACAACGAAGAGTAGCCCCCACTCACCGGAACTAGAGAAAACCAGCACGCAGCAAAGAAGAACCAACGCAGCCAAAAATAAAATTAAAAAAAAAGACACCTACTAGCTGTGTGGCCTTCAACAAATGATTTGCCTTCTGTGTATCTGTCTCCTCATCTAGGTTATTGTGAACATCCACTGAGGTAATAATGCATGGAGAGCGCTTGGAACAGTGCCTGGCACACAGGGAGTGTTCTGTAAACACCAGCTCCTATTGCCCACTGCACTGAGACAGGCAGCAAGAATCAAGACCCCTTATACATTTGCTTTCCTCAAATGCAATTGCTGGTGTAATTCCTGCTCAAGCCTCAGTTGGCCTTCCTCTCTCCATTCAGTAAACTCCTACTCTCTCTCTCTCTCTCTCTTTTTTTGTAAATGGCTTAAAACAACAACCATTTATTATTTGTCAAGATTCTGTGGCTTGGTGGGTGGTTCTTCTGCCAGTCTTCTTGGCTCCCTCATGCGCTTTCAGTCAGATGGCAGTTAGAATGGCTGGAAGTTCTCAGATGGCTAGAGATGTTAGCCAGGGCACCTTGGTTTTTCTCCTTGTGGCCTCTATAGTGGCTATTTTGGGTTTCTGCATAACAGAGTGGTGGGATTCTTAAAGGATAAATCCCAATGTGCTTTTAGAAAAATGTTTTTATTAAATATATGTGCCATTTTAACCATTCTAACCATTAAGTGTATATATTTTCTTTTTCTTTTTTTTTTGGCTGCGCCACTCAGCTTGTGGGATCTTATTCCCCGACCAGGGATCAAATCCAGACCCTGGCAGTGAAAAAACCAAATCCTAACCACTGGAACGCCAGGGAATTCCTAACTATATTCTTTTTTTTTTTTCTTTTTTACCAATACCACTGCTGCTGTGCTACACTTTTTATTTTTATTTTATTATTTATTTATTTTGGCTGCATTGGGTCTTTGTTGCTGCACACGGGCTTTCTCTAGTTGCGGCGAGTGGGGGCTACTCTTTGTTGCGTTGCGCGGGCTTCTCGCTGCGGTGGCTTCTCTTGTTGTGGAGCACGGGCTCTAGGCGGGCGGGCTTCAGTAGTTGTGGCATGCGGGCTCAGTAGTTGTGGCGCATGGGCTTAGTTGCTCTGCGGCATGTGGGATCTTCCCGGACCAGGGATCGAACCCGTGTCCCCTGCATTGGCAGGTGGATTTTTAACCACTGCGCCACCAGGGAAGTCCCCCAGGTATATTCTATTCATTCTTGAAAACCAAATTCACATACTGCTTCCCCTCCTCTAGGAAGTTTTCCAAGATCACTTCTCCCTAACAGGCCACATGAAGAGCTTCATTCTCTGTGTTAACATTTATCACATTTTCTGTTATTCTTTCAATACACATCTGTCTCTCTGACAGGCCATGAGCAAAGGAACATTTCTTTCTCTCTCTCTCTCGCTCTTTTTTTTTTTTTTTTAATATACTTAAAGCTTAAAACACCATAAACACTTGGTAAAATGCATGTTAAATGAAAAGGTACTCAAAACATGCACATAAAATGAAACAACTGGAAATCTTACATTGTTAAGCAGAATTCGCATGTGGAAAAATCCACTTTTCCAAATCTATGACAACAAGCTAAGAGTGAACATAATAAGATGAGAGGAACTTTCTTTCAAGTCCTGCCAGAGCTACGGGAAAAGGGAGACACCTTCTAGTTTCTCTGCAAATGTGTGTTCTTAATATTTTATATGTGTGATTATGTTTCCCTTCTATTTTCCTAATTTTAGTTTCCTCTCCTTTTGAAATATATTTTTCCTCCCATAGGGAAAACAGGCATTTTTGCTCCTATGGTACAAAGCAATTTCAAGACAACAGTAAATTAGGTGTCAAAAATCCATTCAAACTCTTTGAAAGAAGCCTCCAAGAAATGGACAATTTCAGAGCAATATAGTATTTTTTCAAATTAAAATAACATTTCAATGTGAAGAATTTTTTAAAGCTAATGTATTGCTCATAATAAGGTGAGTTTGGTGGGTGGAAGGGAAGCACAAAATTAACCAACCAGAAAATCTTAAATATAACACTCTGCAGATACTATTTAAGTATAGATCAGTTCTGGGGGCTTGCAGAGATTCCCTGAGCTTTGTTCTATTGTCTTTTTGTGCTGAATATTATTTCTGGTATCCTTTTTTAGGTACTTGGGGTGAAAATGAAACATCTGGCTGGTATTTTAGTATCTCTCTGGCTACATTTATGTATAAATGTAGTCCCTCCCTACATCCAGGCTCTATAACCAGCTTCTAATAGTACCTTTTCTTGCTTTAAAGGTTAGCTAGTCCTGTGAGTTCCAGCTCCTAAATTAATTGATGTTAACAGGACTTAGGATGTAAAAAAACATACTCGTGTGCTTTGTCGAATGCAACTTCTAAGAATGCATAATTAACAGTGTCTCCATTAATATACAGTATGTTCAACACTGAGACACCGCTATCATAAATAAAGGTAGACATGGATAAATTTATAATTAAAAATGCATTAGAAATTACAAGCATAATTTATTTACTAATGTGCACTGGAATAAATTTTATGCATAATATTTTAAAACAGGGCATTAATAAATAATAGTGAACATAAAATGTTTTTGCAGCTAAAAATATTTCAATAAATATTAGAAATAAATTTGCTGCAGAGTTATCATTGCTATGAAGTAAAGTTTATAGAATACAATCACAATGTAGAGGACTGTTTCTTGGGTGTATTCAAAATATCAGAAACAAACAACTGTTTTTCTTTGAAAGTTGACAAGTAGGCTCTTCAAAGTAGTGCCTGCAAATGTTTTAAGAATAAAAGGTTAGGATGTCCAAATAGTGAATGATTGATCATTGCTTAAAACAACCAAGATCCTTCTGATCAAGTACATTTACAGATTAGTGCATTCCAGTCTTATCCACCTATTTGTTTGGCCCACACTAACCTGGAGCAATTTCTCCCACCTGAGAACCCTATAGGTGTTTTTTTCAAACTTTCACTTCAAAATTGACCTTACCTTGCACTGTGGTTTTGCTCTTTCAAGGGCAAACAATTCCTAGGTGCCAGGCGCTGTCCTAAGAGCTCACATATTTTCCTGACTCCACGCTCTTAACCACTTCACTCTATTGACTCTGTTATTTTAATCTTATATTTATTTCCCTTTCTGAGTGTGTACATCGGGTGTTTTCAATGAGATTGTAAGTCCCACCATACCAACCATATTTGTTTGTCTGATGCCTCTGGAAAGAGAGCTTACGTTTATGGGTAGTATTTTTTGTAGTGGGGGGACTTTGTTTGTTTTGTTTTTTCCAGGCAGGACCGTAGTAGATGAATAACAATGAATGGCATCCATCATTGGTTGAGCCTTGTTCTGAACCTGGCACAGATATACCTAACGGCTTTATAGACAATCTAATTGAATCCTCACAACAGTCCAATAAATAGATATTGTTCTTATGCCCATTTAACAAATGAGGAAACTGAGCCTCAAAAAGGTGAAGTCACTGGCTCTAGATCATACAACTAGCAACTGGCTGACTTGGAGGCCCCAAGCTCTGTAACTCCCCTAATAATCAGCAGCCGCTGTTCCTAAAACAACCATGTTATTTCTCTAAATCATGTTGCTGTCTAGCATCTCACAATCCTTTCAGCTGGATTTTTTTCTTTCCCCCCATTGATATCTAATCTAAGTCCCTCCTGCTCCCATTTACGATAATTCCCTGATGTCCTGTCCTTAGTAGACAAGAACTGATCTTTAAAACACATGAGCAATATCCCTTTAGATGTTTGAAGATGGCTATTAAATTCTCCTTAACCTTCTTTTCTCCATGATACGGTATTAGTAACCCCACTTCTTTCAGCCTTTTCTCACAGGGACTCCTTCTAAAGTATTCCACACCCTGAGCCACACTCCTAGAGAGTGGTTTCTGATTTTCCATATCACAATTCATTATCGCCACTTTCAAAGAGCATTTATTAAGCTCCCACACGTGCATGTGACCTCTGCTGGAATTTATACAAGCCAGGAAAGCAAAAGAAGATATCTTGATGGAATCACTCTAAGAAGATGTCTGGGTCCCCAAATGGTGTTCTTTTAAATCCTTCCTGTTACTGCATCATCTTCCCACCTCACCTACCTCATGAGGGGATGATTTACTAAACTAGAAGCAACCTGAGGCAGAGACATATTTCAGTCATCATAGCATTCCTGATGGCTGGAAGAGGAGGAACAAAATAGTAGATGCTCATTATAACTTTGTATTACAGTAGATGAGGATTGCCCTTGATAATCTGTCCTAGGCTAACATGCTCCTTCACTCATGTTGGGTGACCTTAGTTAGAATAATTATCTCTGCATCGATGGTCCAGAAAAATTGTAATATGTGCTCAGTATTTCCTGAATGAAAATTAAATGAAGTGGTTGTTGGGACTTCCCTGGTGGTCCAGTGGGTAAGGCTCCGCACTCCCAATGCAGGGGGCCTGGGTTCCATCCCTGGTTGGGGAACTAGATCCCGCAGGCATGCCTCAACTAAGAAGTCCGCATGCCGCAGTGAAGATCCCACGTGCTGCAACTAAGACCTGGTGCAGCCAAAATAAATAAATAAAACACATAAATAAATAAATATTTTTTAAAAAATGAAGTAGTTGCTGAATGTGTGAATACTGTCACCCAAATGACTTTGAGCAAAAACAGTGCCTACAACAGTCATGAACAAATGCTAGCTCAGAATTAAAAAGACAAAACAAAACAAAAAAAACAGGTAGCCTGAAGGCTGAAACCAGCTCCCACCGTCTTGGCCTGCTGAGGGCTTTTCTGCTTCCCTTGAAAAATTGAAAAGATGTGGCAACGTTGGGTCCACAGCCTACTTGTCAACAATCAGGTGAGTAGTGGCTGCCCTCCTGCTGGGGGGTGGCCATGATGCAGGCCAGGCATCAGCCACCATCCATCAAGACACTTGGACTGTAGCTTGCTGCACTCATTTGCAGGATCTGCCTGGCCCCGTGGTACTTGAATCTGAGCCCCTTGTCTGGCTTTATGAAATAGCCTAAGAACTAATTTCTGATTTTACATCACGGGGGTATTGGTGATGAGGGGTATTGATGGTAGTCCAAGGGGAAGTCTCAGAACCTGCTTCACCTGGGAGAAACTGTTCTGTCCAAACACTGAAGAGACTGTACAATTCCCAGCAAAATCTGGAGATTATACTGGAGAAAGAGGTTCTAGGAAATAAGGGGGTAGGGCTGTAAATTATTCATCTTTGTATTTCCCAGTTCTTTGCCAAAATCTCAGTACAAAAATGTTGCTTTAAATAGAATAAACGAATCCTAACTTCAGCTCAGCTGTGTGACCCTGGTAAAGAGTCACATCACTTCTCTCAGCCTCAGTTTCCTCATTCATAGAGTGAAAGTGATGACATTTACTTGGCAGGGTCACATGATGCCATTCCATGAATTCTAAAATGTTCTATATATGTAGGCTGTAAAAGATGAAAAATCTGCCTCTCAAAGCTATTTATATTTTAACGCTCTTTTCCCAATAAAGTAAAACATAAATTTTTTTTTTTTGAAATACACATTTGTCCTTCAGACTCAGTGACAGAGATTTTGAATTAAATAATTTTCATTTTGAATAAAAAAGAAAGTCTATAGACATCTTTATTTTTCCTGGAAAAATAAATTTGCTCACCATAAGAGCATACCTAGTGCTGAGAACTTGGTTTCTTTTATCGTGTAATCATGAGGAAACCCCAGTTTAATCATGAGGAAAATGCCAGATAAATCCCAGTTGAGGGGCATCCTGCAAAAAACTTGACCAGTACTCCTCAGACTGCTAAGGGCATCAAGAACCAGAGAAGGGGCTTCCCTGGTGGTGCAGTGGTTGAGAGCCTGCCTACTAATGCAGGGGACACAGGTTCGAGCCCTGGTCTGAGAAGATCCCACATGCTGCGGAGCAACTGGGCCCGTGAGCCACAGTTACTGAGCCTGCGCGTCTGGAGCCTGTGCTCCGCAACAAGAGAGGCCGCGATAGTGAGAGGCCCGCGCACCGCGATGAAGAGTGGCCCCGCTTGCCACAACTAGAGAAAGCCCTTGCACAGAAACGAAGACCCAACACAGCCAAAAATAAATTAATTAATTAATTTAAAAAAAAAAAAAAAAAAAGAACCAGAGAAGGTCTGAGAAACTGTTCCAGTCAAGAGGAGCCTAAGGAGACCACAACTATCAAATGTAATGTGCTACCCTGGGTGGGATCCTGGGACAGAAGAAAGTGTTAAGTAAAAGAAATCTGAACAGGGACTTCCCTGGTGGCGCAGTGGTTAAGACTCTGAGCTCCCAATGCAGAGGGCTCGGGTTCAATCTCTGGTCAGGGAACTAGATCCCACGTGCATGCTGCAACTGAGAGTTTGCATGCCACAACTAAGGAGCTTGCAAGCCGCAACTAAGGAGCCTATGAGCCACAAATAAGACCCAGCGCATGCAAATAAATACATAAATAAATAAAATATTGAAAAAAAAAAGAAATCTGAATAAACTATGGACTTTCATTAATAAACTAAACAATTTACTAATAAACTCAACTGAAGTTTAGTTGGTTCACTAATTATAACAAATGTACTAAGTAATGTAAGATGTTCATTATAGGGGATACTGGGTGCAGGGCATATAGGAACTCTCTGGACTATGTTCTCAATTTTTCTGTAAATCTGAAATGGTTCTAGAAAATAAATTCTATTAAAATTATTTTTTAAATTGCTCATCATTACCTTTAAAACTCCTGCTACCATTAAAAGCTGATGTAGGACTTCCCTGGTGGCGCAGTGGTTAAGAATCCACCTGCCATGGGCTTCCCTGGTGGCGCAGTGGTTAAGAATCCGCCTGCCAATGCAGGGGACGCGGTTCAAGCCCTGGCCTGGGAAGATCCCACATGCTGCGGAGCAACTAAGCCCGTGAGCCACAACTACTGAGCCTGCGCTCTAGAGCCCGCGAGCCACAACTACTGAAGCCCACACACCTAGAGCTAGTGCCCGGCAACAAGAGAAGCCACTGCAATGAGGAGCCCACGCAACGCAATGAAGAGTGGCCCCTGCTCGCCGCAACTAGAGAAAGCCCGAGTGCAGCAACGAAGACCCAACACAGCCAAAAATAAATAAATAAATAAATTTATATTAAAAAAAAAAAAAAAAGAATCCACCTGCCAATGCAGGGGACACGGGTTCAAGCCCTGCTCCAGGAAGATCCAACATGCCACGGAGCAACTAAGCCCGTGCACCACAACTACTGAGCCTGCTCTCTAAAGCCCTCGAGCCACAAGTACTGAGCCCATGTGCCACAACTACTGAAGCCCTCGTGTCTAGAGCCCATGTTCCACAACAAGAGAAGCCACTGCAATGAGAAACCCACGCCCCGCAACGAAGAGTAGCCCCCGCTCACCGCAACTAGAGAAAGCCCGCGCACAGCAACGAAAACCCAACGCAGCCAAAAATAAATACATAAATAAAAGCTGATGTAGATCTCTAGGAAGTTACACAAAGGGATATAAAAAATATTACAGGATGTTAAAAGGTATCTGAGGGACTTCCCTGGTGGCTCAGTGTTTAAGAATCTGCCTGCCAATGCAATGGACACAGGTTCGATCCCTGGTCCGGGAAGATCCCACATGCCGTGGAGCAATTAGGCTGCGCCACAACTACTGAGCCTGTGCTCTAGAGCCCGCGAGCCACAACTACTGAGCTCGTGTGTCACAACTACTGAAGCCCGCACGCCTAGAGCCCGTGCTCCACAACAAGAGAAGCCACCGCAATGAGAAGCCGGCGCACTACAACAAAGAGTGGTTCCCGCTCGCCACAACTAGAGAAGGCCTGTGCACAGCAATGAAGACCCAACACAGCCAAATAAATAAATAAATTTATTTTTTTAAAAAAGGTATTTGAAAAGTAATGTATAGAGTATGATAGCATTTATGTTATATTTAAAAAAATACATCATCGTGTACATACATCTATACATATGTACTCTATAAATGCTTTGGCAGGGGCCTGGAGACATCCACAAACTACTGCAGTGATTATTCCTAGGGAGGGATTAGGGGTACAGAGGTATGCTCAAGGAGGACTTGGGCTTTTTGGAAAATAAGCTGTATTTTTTGGAAAATATTTCAAAGAGAACATAGCCCAGTATTCCTTACATAGTCACAAAATAGGTAGGAACAGAAACAAACTTTTAAAATGAAAATCTTCTGCCCTTGTTAATCACAGAAAGCTCCCTTCTCTAGCTTAGATCTCCCCTGGTCATGGCTTCTGTCCTTCCCCCTTAACATTTGCTCTACAGAATCCAGGATGTTTTTACATGATTGATGTGAAGGACCAAATATAAAAGCTTCACCTAGAACCCGGTGAAACTTTTACAAATGATTGGCTACCTAGAGTTTTTTATATTTGCCTTCTCCTGCTTTCCTGGCTCAAGGGGTTGTCAAGAGTTTCTGACCCAAGAATGGTAATAATAATGTTGGCCAACACTTACTGATTCAACAGCTACATTTATTGGGAATTCCCTGGCAGTCCAGTGATTAGGACTCCACTGCAAGGGGCACAGGGTCAATCTCTGGTCGGGGAACAAACTACATTTATTTAGCAGCTGGTTAGGCACCATGCCTAGGTGCTAGGAATAGAATCAGTGAACAAAACAGACAAAAACCTCCCCCCATGGAACTTACATTCTAATGGAGGGAGAATGACAATACTGAAAATATAAGTAATACCTAAAATAAGTGAGTAGTATGAGCTATGGAAAAAAATAAAACAGGAAGGGCTGGGGTGAGTTACAATTTGAAGTAGGTAAGTTGCTCAGACATGGCTCACTGATCGGTAATGTTTGAGCAGAAATGTAGCGGTCTAGGGTGGTGGTGGGATGAATTGGGAGATTGGGATTGACATATATACACTAATATGTATAAAATAGATAACTAATTTTTAAAAAAGACCTAAAAAAAAAAAAGAAATGTAGCTGTCTGGAGAATGATAAATCCTTAGTGAACTACTGTTTAAATATAATGTCTGAATTCTTATAATTGCCTGTAAGGTAAGTATTCTAATGAGTCCCATTTTACAGATGAGGAAGCTGAGGTTTGGGGTAGAGCAGTAATCTGCCCCAAATCCCAGCTGGTAAGGGCATAGCTGGATCTGAACCCTCTAAGCTTAGGCTCTTCCTGTTTGCAATTTCTCTTCTTTTTTCCTCTTGCCTTCCAGCAAGCCCCCTAGAATGTCAGCCTCTTTTAGACCTGCTCTTCTAGGCTCCCACTGCCCTCCATCCTCACACATTAAAAAAACCTAGCCTTAGCCAGAGCCCCACCACAGCCGCATGGGACTCACCCCAGCCTGGCCTGCCCCTCCTTCCTGATGTGGATGGGAGTGAGGGAGTCAGACAACTCAGCTGTGACAAAACTGAGGACAATTCCGTTTAATGCTCTGCCCACATCACGGAAAAGCAAGTTGATTCTCTTAACTGGCAAGTCATTAAAAACTAAAAAAGCATGAACACATTGGGTGTGAATTTTTCCATGTTATCAGTTCTGGGTAAAACATTGCTCGTGCTGGCTATTGCAAATTACCTTTCAGGAGCCAGAAGGCAGCATGAAAGGCGCATACTGCTTAGAGGACAAAAGGAAACAATGCCTGCGGAGGACACTCTGGAAGGGAGAAGGGGAATAAAGAATCAGAACTTCATTATCACCAAGAAAATAGTGTGGTTTGGATTTGCTGCGTACAGCATGCTATAAAAACAGAATAAGAATTTAAAACTTGGCTTAGAATTTCCTCCTCACATTTATGTAATACTTAAATCTTTTTTTTTTTTTTTTTTTGCATGCACCATCTCCTTTAATGCTAACACTGACCCTAAGCAGTAGCTACTATAATTGTACCCACTTCAGAGATGCAGAACTGAGGCTTAGAGAAGTAAATTGTTCCAGATCACCTGCAAAGCGGATATTTAAACTCAGGTGTGCTGAAAGCGTCACCTCAACTACAGTACGCCTATCTGTCTCTTAGGAAGACCTTGTGAAGATCAGGTAGGAGAGAAGGTTAAACAGAAGTTGTGCTAATCACTGCATATTAAACATCCCCTGGAAATACAGACTTTCCTGAGTAGGAATAGTCATCTTCCCCCTACCCTTTTTCAGGCCCTTAAAAGAATACCCAGATAGTAAGATGGTTTCTAACGAAGGGGTTGATGCTAAACCACAAAACATTTAAGCCTTATCAGCAAGTTTTCCAATGCTATATTTTATTTTGTTTCAATTTTTCTCACTTAATGTACACTACTGTATTGTTTTATTTCTAAATTAAAATTTTATTTTTCTCAAAGTAATTGTGCACAGAGATTAAAAATAAAATAAGACCAAAAGTCTTATAAAAAAAGCTCTTATATTGTATTTTCTATTACTTTCTTCTCCCTGATTCTGGTCCTCAGGATATAATTTGGCTACTAGGTTGTGCGATTTTTTAAAGGCCCAGTTTACTCCCTTTCTATTTGTTTTGGGTTGTTGTTGTTGTTGTTGTGTGAGTGTGTGTGTGTGTGTGTGTGTTCAGTGAAAATTGTGATAATTTACTCTATAACATTCCTTTTAAGATGAAATCATTACTGTTAGAGAAATGTGAAAATGCACTATCTCAAGCCAGCATATCCTTCTTTTATAATTAAATTTTTATTTTATTTTATTTTTCCGTTACCAAAGTTACACATAAGATTTGTTTAATGAGCCAAATAGTTCTAGCCACAAGTCTGGTGTCTGCTGCATCACGGCAGATCTGTCCTCAGTAAATGAGGGAAAATCGCAACCATTTTGCACTGACGTGAAGATCCCCGTGGTGCATGATCGCTTGGTAGCATCTGCTTCTTTCCCTCTCGGATACAAAGCGGGCAGAGTCAACTTTATAAATCCTATTACACAAATGGGCATCTTTCCCCAATGTGTGCATAAGAATGCATGCTTTCTTAGAACGTCTGAGATGAGTGATGAAATACCAAATGAAGTACATTTTTTATTTCTTGCAGTTTGAATAGGGTGCGAGAATACATTTCCTTTTTAGCTGGATCCTAAGACTGGGCCAAATACCTAACTAGGGAAACACTCACACATCCCACAGTGCGAGTTGACAAGAAAGACTTTGCTTCCTCCTGAACAAGAAACCCCCAAAGCCTTTCGTTGCATGATTGAAGGTGCCACGGCTCTTCGGTCACTGGATAATATGTGGTGTTTTGCATCGTGAGGGCTGTACAGGATGCACGCGTGCTCTGCACAGTGCAAAATCACCGTGGCTACCCAGGAGCTTCCTAACCTGGACGCGTTTGATCCGACAATGGCACAATTTTCAGGGACTGGGCTATTGTTCTAACTAAAATGCTTAAGGTCTTTAAGGTGATTTTTGTTCCTCTGACTTTATGGCCTGCATATTCATTTTTAGTTTTCATTATCTAAGTATACAAGGTATGGTATAGGATCTGAATCTTTTTGAAATTAATTGCCTTGTAAATCAAACATATTTCCGTAGAATGCACTTACTCATCATTAGCATGCGAGAGTTTCCAGTAAAATATCTTTAGTATTATTTTTATTATTAACATATTTACACTGTCACTCCAGCCCTGCACCCTTTGTGAATCTGTTTTTAAAATAAATATGACCTGATACCAGAGTGATTGGTGCAATAAAAATGCATGATGTGAAATTAATCAAATATGGTCGGGTTCAATTTATAAGGGACACATTAAGAAAAATTATTTCTTGTTCGGGTATGTCACTCTAGTGAATCAAACAGAGCTGCGTATATTTCAGCAAGGGACATGTAAAATCCATTCATTCAACAAACATTTATTATGCATTTACTGTGTGCATCACAGGGGATAAAAATCAAGCTGAGCAAACAGGAAATTCACACATGAAACAACTGAAGACCATAAGCAACTGCATAATTGTGGAATATATGTTCAATACCCAAGGATTCCAGAAACAAAAGCTTAAGTAACGGCAGTGTAGAGCCCTGGTTAAGGGTGTGGGCCTCTGGATTTATTTCAGTTTTTTTCAGGAAGTGGTCATCAATTTTTGTGTGAAAAAAATGAGAGCAGAAAGGCATAATTCATTGTGAAGATAGGTTTATACTCTCTATCTGTGAAGGAAATAAATTTCTAATGCAATAAAATAGAATGGAAAAAAGAAAAAACCTGGCTTGGTCTTTAGAGTCAGACAGGCATGAGTTCAAATCTCAACTCTGCTACTTACTAGCTGGGTGACTTTGGGGTAAGTTCTTTGATTTTGTGGAGCTTTAGGTTTTCTTATTTATAATATGGACATGACAAAATCTTTCTCATAGGATTGTTGTGAGAATTAAATGAGATGATGTCCTCCATAAGCATTCACTAAATGTGTTATCATAGTGGGGCTGGGGGCAGTCAAAGAAGCTGTGCTGGGAGCTGCTATTGTCAAAGTGGTTGGCAAAGAGGAATTGTTGGAGATGGCGTTCCAGGTGGAGAAGACAGTATGGACAGAGGCTGGAAGATAGGGCTGGAAACCAAGTATGCCACTCAATTCCAGGGATGGGGTTCTGCTTTCATCCTACTAGAGCCAGTTGAGTGGAGATAAGCCAAGTACTTGCCAGAGAAGCAGATGAGAGGGCTCAAGGATGATATTGCTACCCTTCAGGTGGCTTAAAAATGAAGAATTTCTAGACAGATTAGCAGGAAGCATCCCTGGAGAACACCTGCAACCAACAAGCCTTAGTGGGATGGAACTCAGGACCCAACACTGTGAGCACCTTAAAGGCTGGGACTTGCCCTGCCTTATTTGGCACTGTACACTACAGCCTAGCACAGGGCCTTGTCCAAGGGAAGCAATGGATAACCACTTGATGAATGAATGAATAAGCCTCTGTGTCACGTAAAATGCAAACAATCATTTACCTACTAGCTATGTAACCTCAATCCCTGTGCCTCCATTTTCAACTGTAAAACAGGATAAGAGTACCTATTGACCTCACAGGGCTGTTATGAACATCAAATGCATTGATATTTGTAAATTGCTAAGAACACTGCCAGCCACCTGGTCAGTTCTATATCAGCGTTTTTTTTTGTTGTTTTTTTTTTTAATTTTTATTTATTATTTATTTATTATGTTTATTTTTGGCTGTGTTGGGTCTTCGTTTCTGTGTGAGGGCTTTCTCCAGTTGCGGCGAGTGGGGGCCACTCTTCATCGCGGTGTGCAGGCCTCTCACTATCGCGGCCTCTCTTGTTGAGGAGCAGAGGCTCCAGACGCTCAGGCTCAGTAGCTGTGGCTCACGGGCCCAGTTGCTCCGCGGCATGTGGGATCTTCCCAGACCAGGGCTCGAACCCGTGTCCCCTGCATTGGCAGGCAGATTCTCAACCACTGCGCCACCAGGGAAGCCCCTCAGCGTTTTTTAAAATACAAAATAAATAATGATGTTAAAGGGTCCTGTGAGGATTAAATAAGAAAATGCTTGAAGGCAACAAGTATTTGAGGAGGGAAGTGTAGAGGGAAGGACCTGCCAGCCTGTGTAATGAAACCCCACCCTCAGCATGCTCAGAAGTACCCAGGCTCAGACCCAACAGGACCTGATGAATCTAGAATTTGTCTTCTCCTTGAGCCCAGCATGCAGTGGGCCTGGGGGAGCCCTGGACCTACCTGTACTCCTGCTGTCATCTCCCCTCCCCAAACTCGCTGGTACCAGATGATACCTTTAGCCCAAGGCTCTGACCTGGGTCCCACACTGTCAGCCCTGGACTACTCTAGGGCCCTACACGGCTGAAACCCATCTGTGTACTCATGGCCAATAGCTGAAGTCTTACTTCCACTGAGATAGAATATCTCCCTGCCGCTTTCCTTCTTGCTTCCCCTTCCTCATCGGAATGATAATGCTGCCTCCCTTTGTGGATCACTACCTCCCAGAAATCCTATTGCCCCCACCCACCAGAGAGGACTCCTTGGCTCAGCACAAGATGGGTTGGACCAGGGCCCCACTGTGCCCATTGGACATGACGGTTCAGATGCCTGCTAACCCTCCTCGGCACCAGCCATCAGACTCGTCAGCCCGCTGAGCCCAAACTCTGCCAACTTGTTAGTTCATTCATCTATTCATAAATTCATTCACATATTCATTTAACTAATGGTAATTCAGTTCTGCCTCTATGCCCAGCATATAGGGCTGGAGACATCGAGATCATTCACATAGTGTCCCTGAACTCAGAGAGCACACAGCCTAGTCAGGGAGAGAGAGGACTCACAACATGGGGTAATTAAGTGCAAAAATAGAAATACATACAAGGTAGGAGAGGCAAGGGAGAGATTTACTACTCTTATCTGGGAGGATCGGGGAAGCCTTCCCAGAAAAGCGACATCTGAGATGGATTTTGAAGGAGGACTAGGATAAGATCAGAATCATTTTAGACCAAGGGGTGAAAAGACACAGAGGGATCAAAGAGTGAGGAGCTGGGCTATACGATAAGGTAGGAGATAAGCCTGGAGTGGTGGGCAGAGACCAGGCGATGGTGGGAGTTGAACATGGGGCCAAGGAGCTTAAACTTCATTATTTTTGGTAAAGGAATGTGGGGGACCCTGTGTTGTGCTGCCTGGATCCCCCTTCACTGGAGGGCTTGTTGCCGTGGTTGCTGGCAATGCCTTCGAGAGGCAGTCCTCAGCTGTCAAGCCATTTAGCGATTCCCTCAGCTGCAGAGAGCCACCTTGCCCAAGGTCATGCCCTTCCCTGGCAGGGCAGCTGACATCCTATGACTGACGGATGCAAGAGTATAAAGGCCCAGCTCTCTGGGCCCAGCTCTAGACAACTCTGAAGGCTCATTCTAGTTCCAAAGGTCCCAGTGGGGTTGGCTGAGGCTGTCATTGGTTCTACACCGAAGTTCAACTTCCCCCTCTGGTCCCTTCTGCTTTCTTCCCTTCTCTCCCATAGGAATGGGTACTGAGGGCAGTATCACCCTGGGCATGGATCCCATCCTCTCTACTTTCTCAGAACTTCATTCATCAGGGGTCCACCTCTCCATTCCTCCTACTACAAGCTCCTACCTATGAGGCATTTAAACATTCTTACATCTCTTTCAGAACCCCTACAAGTCCTCAACCCCACATTGCCTTCTAGTTCCTGCCCTCTTGCTCTCCTCTGCTTGACAGGTGAATTTCTCCCAAGAGCTGTCAACTTCCAGTCTGCAGTCCTTCCTTTGTTGACTCCATCGAACATCTGCCACCCACTGCCCAACTCCTCTAAAGCGTTTTCACCTGCGCGCCAATCCTCACCAGGTCGTTATATTCAGTGGATGCCTCTTAGACCGGAACTCAGTTGTACTGTTGACCTCTCTCTCCGTCTTAAAACACCCTTGGTTTCTGTGCTGCTGTGCTTTCCTAGTCTTTCTCCCACCCCCACCCCATAGTGGCTCCTTTTTTCTCCATCTGTCCCTAAATTATTGCTGCTCTGTCACAGATCCTCATTTTTCTCACTTCTCACACTCTCTCTGTGTGATCTCATTCACTGTCATGACTGCTGATACCATCAAGATGTTAAGAATCCCTAAATCTCTCTTTCTAGTGCAGACATCTCTCCTGAGCCTTAGACCCACGACTGCCCACTGGACGTCGTCCCTTTGTCACGCTGCAGGCCCCACAGGCTCTGTGTGTGTACAACTGAATCTGTCACCCTCTCCTCACACCTTCAGCTCCCTCACTAGTGTCTCTGCTTCTGCTTTTCCCCAGTTCTTCTTACCCAGATTCCCCAGGACCCCCTGATCATACCCTACCAGCTTCAGACTCGAGCTTAACCCACTTCCCTAACTCCTGACTTGAATTACACATGATTCAAAATTAAGTCATCTGCTGGGAACCAGGTTGTGGTGGCCCAGTTAAGACTGTGGGGGTCTTGAATGACTCCCCGACACCATGAGAACCAGAAACTGGAAAGCCTTCAGGACACTGGGAGCTGTCCAGCTCCTTGTCTACCGTGTCCCCAACCCCTACCCCCTTCCAGGCTGCACTGTTTCTTCTTTCTGTGACTGTTCTGTTTATAAGTGGCTTTTTCCGCTGCTCCCTGTGCCATTGACTAAACATGACTGACTCAGAGGTCTGGGGGTTACACGTCCTCGATTCAAGTAGCCAGCAAACAAGTCAGTGTCTTCCAGATGCAACGGCAAGTCCTCAGAAGAGAGACTCTTGGGTTTAGCTGTGGTCAAGGGCTCATCCTTGGTCTGATGAGCTAAGGCTAGGAGAGTTGGGCCCTGGGGTAGGAAACGTAGTTATGGGGACTCATGGGGGTAGACGTGAGGTTCCAGAGGAAGTGGGGTCTTGTGCCGGGCAACTATCTATATGACATGATTTTACAGCCCTGAATAATCACGGATGACCAAAATTCCCAGGGTGTAGAAAATTTACTTTTAGGCAAATATCAAACCGCTTTGCCTAACCATCTTATGGTTTTGTAAAGCTTCACTTACTTAATTCATCTCCTCTCCTCTTTCCACCTTATTGTGTTAATGAGTAGTAACATAATAGGAAGAATATTGTAAGGGAAATAATACAAGGAAAATATCCCATGAGATTGTTCCTAAAAAATAAAATCTTAAGTATACACTTCAATAGTACTTTCTCCTATAACAGTTATTAATTATAATAATAAAATAAAAGGCCTTTTGAGTCCATTTTAATCTTTTCTGCATTAAAATCTGACTTAGAAATTCAAAATGGAAGATAATCAAAAGTATCATCTAGTCGATTCTGACGGAAGGGAGTTTATAACCTGTGCGTAAGTTCTTAGGAAATAATATCACCAGGAAATCCTTGATGGCCCCCTTATGGGTAAAAAAAAAATTTAGAAAATTTATTTTCAGATCAGCATATTGCAGCATAATTCTTAAAGAAACTTTTACTTTAAATCAGTTTTATTGTAAGCCTAGAAAAGAAATGGGACTAGGAGATGAACAAAGTCTTGACAAGAAGCTGGTGAGAGAAAAAGAAATATACTGTGGGACCACTTGTTTTTAAGAAATGAAACTCTGGATTTATGCATCAGCTTTAAAAAAATCTCTCTAGGCACACTTCTCAGCAGCTATTTGGATCTTGGCTGAAATTTTTAGTATGTTTCAAACAAAAGCAGATTCCTTTGTTTCAAGATAGTGATTTTGTGATTCCCTATTTTCATTTATTTAACAAAATATTTTCTGAGCATCAATTAGATGCCAGGTATTGTTCAGGTATTGAATGTCAAAAGACCTTTTTTTCAAGGAGTAGAGTATATAAGATATATTCCTAGAGGCTACATTAAAAGGTACATATCTACTCTTATACACTGTTGGTGGGAATGTAAAATGGTACAGCCTCTATGGAAAACGGTAAGGCAGTTCCTGAAAAAAGTTTTAAATAGAATTACCATATGATCCAGCAATTCCACTTCTGGGTATATACTAGAAAGAAATGAAAGTGAGAACTCAAACACTTGAACAGCCATGTTCATAGAAGCATTATTCACAATAGCTGAAATGTGAAAAAAACCAAGTGTATATCGACAGATGAATGAATAAACAAAATGTGATACCTACAAATGATGGAATATTATTCAGCCTTAAAAAGGAAGGAAACTACAGGAAACGCTACAGCATGGATGAACCTTGAAGACATTATGCTAAGTGAAATAAGCCAGTCACAAAAGGCTAATGATTCCACTTACAGGAGGTACCTGGTGCAAATTCATAGAGACAGAAGATAGAACAGTGGTTGCCAGGAGTTGTGTTTAATAGGTACAGAGTTTCAGTTTTGAAAGATGGAAAAAGTTTCTGGAGATTGTTGCACACCAGTGTGAATGTACTTAATGCTACTGGCTGAACTAAAGACTTAAAAATGGTTAAAATGATAAGTTATGTATATTTAAGCACAATTTTTAAAAAAAGGTACACATTTATAAGAACCCGAGTGATACTGGAGACAAAAAGGAAGGATTTATTTCCTTTTGGGGGCTTAAAAAGACTTTCTAGTGGTGACACAACATGTATGGTGGAAATGGTCAGAAGTCTCCAGTCCCAATTCCACTCTGTCACTTAGCAATGGCATGACCTTAGGACAGGTGACATAACCCCTCTATAGGTAGTGTAGCGTGGGGGTTATTTACAAGGATGCTGAGCCAGAAGGCTTGTTTGAATCATAGTTTATTTACCAGCCACATGGCCTTGGTCAAGTAATTTGACATCTTTAGGTCTCAGTTTCTCCAACTATGAATAGGGAGGTCAATGCCCAACTCATAGGGTTGTCACGAAGGTTTAACTAGATCAAGTACGAGAAACCATTAGCACAGTGCCTGCCACAAACTAAGTGCTCAGTAAGTATCAGTAGCTGTTATTTTCTGAGCCTTATCTATTACATGGGGTTAATATTACTTGTCTTAAATTCTTAGAGTTATTTTGAGGCTCAGTAGAGATTCTGCAGGTGAAACAGGTTAGACAGCATTATTGAAGATGGGTTAGATCTGGGTATGTATTCTCACTGAAGGGAACAGCATGAGGAAAAGAAAGAGCCCCAAAAGTGTGGGGCATTAGGACTGATTAATGCACCCAGTGTACGGAAAGGAATAGTGGGAAATAAGGCTGGAGAGATAGAACTGGGACAGCTTATTTAGGGCCTTGAAGGCCTAAGAAGCACATCACAGAGGTAGATCCAATGGAATGTAAGTGAGAGAGGGCAAGGATCATGCCATGATTTGATTTGGCATTGAGAATTAAATTCGGAGGATGTGTTAGGCTGCCTTCAAGATGATGCCTCTCTTGGTCAGGTTGGGCTGCTATAACAAAATACCACCGACTGGGTGGTTTAAACCACAGGCATTTATTTCTCACAGTTCTGGAGGCTGGGGAAATCTGAGAGGTGCCAGCATGGTGGGGTTCTGCTAAGAGTCCTCTACCTGGCTTGCAGATGACTGCATTCTCTGTATTCTCACATGGCAGAGACAGGAAGTCCTGGGGTCCTTTTCTTTTTTTTTTAAATTTATTTATTTTATTTTTGGCTGTGTTGGGTCTTCGTTGCTGTATGCGGGCTTTTCTCTAGTTGTGGCGAGTGGGGGCTACTCTTTGTTGCAGTGCACAGGCTTCTCATTGCGGTGGCTTCTCTTGTTGTGGAGCACAGGCTCTAGGCACGAGGGCTTCAGTAGTTGCAGCACACAGGCTCAGTAGTTGTGGCTCACGGGCTCTAGAGTGCAGGCTCAGTAGTTGTGGCACACAGGCTTAGTTGCTCCTCGGCATGTGGGATCTTCCCAGACCAGGGCTTGAACCCGTGTCCCCTGCATTGGCAGGCGGATTCTTAACCACTGCACCACCAGGGAAGCCCCTGGGGTCCTTTTCTTATAAGGGCATTAATTCTATCATGGAATATCCACCTTCGTGACCTCATCTAAATCTGATTACCCTCCAAAGGCCTCACCTCCTAATGCTATCACATTATGGGTTATGTCTCAATATATTAATTTGGAGGGGGACACAAATATGCAGTCCATAGCAGCTCCCAGTGACCCTTATCTCTTGATAGTCATGTTCTGTGTGATCCTCTCCCCTGGAGTGTGGGTTAGATCTAGTGACTTGCTTCTAATAAAGAGAACACAGCAAAAGTGTTAGGATGTCACTTATGAGATTAGGTTTCAAGAAGACTGACTTCCTCTTGCCTGCCCTCTCTTGCTCTCTGGCTTCCTCACCCTTTTGGAAGCCAGCTACCATGTTGTGACCTGTCCTATGGAGAGGTCCACAGATCAAGGAACTGATGTCTCCAGCCAACAGTCTTTGAGCACCTGAAGCCTGCCAACAGCCATGCGAGTAAGCTGGGAAGTGGATCCTCCCCTTAGTGAGCTATGAGTTTTCTGCAGCCCTGGCTGTCACCTTGATTGCAGCCTTGTGAGAGACTCTAAGACAGAGGCACCCAGCTAAGTTGCATCCAAATTCCTAACACACAGAAACTTTAAGATAATAAATGTTTGCTGTTTTAAGCGAACAAGTTTTGGGGTAATTTATTACACAGCAATAGATAACTAATCCAGAGACCAATAAGGCTGCCCTCACTTCAGATGCCAGCCACAAGTCAAGGCTCCCCAGACCACCTGTACTTCTTTTTTTTTATAAATTTATTTATTTATTTATATTTTGGGGCTGGATTGGGTTTTCGTTGCTGGGCATGGGCTTTCTCTAGTTGTGGCGAGTGGGGGCTACTCTTCATTGCTGTGTGTGGGTTTCTCATTGTGGTGGCTTCTCTTGTTGTGGAGCACGGGCTCTAGGCACACGAGCTTCAGTAGTTGTGGCATGAGGGCTCAGTAGTTGTGGCTCGCGGGCTCTAGAGCACAGGATCAGTAGTTGTGGCACACGGCCTTAGCTGCTCCACGTCATGTGGGATCTTCCCGGATCAAGGCTCGAACCTGTGCCCCCTGCGTTGGCAGGCGGATTCTCAACCACTGCACCACCAGGGAAGTCCCCACCTGTACTTCTGACCAACTAGCTACAAATTTGGGTGTTCCCATGACTCCCTTAGGTTCAATAATTCACTAGAATGACAGAGAACTCTGAAAAGCACTATACTTATGATTACAGTTTTATTATAAAGCATATAAATCAGGACCAGTCAAATGAAGAGACACATAGGTCAAGGTCCTGAATGCAGAGCTCCCAAGCTCTCTCCCCATAGCGTCAGGGCACATCACCTTCCAGGCATACCAATGTGTTCACCAACCAGGAAGCTCCACTGAGCTTTGGTACCTAGAGTTTTTATTAGGGCTTCATTACATAGGCATGATTGATTGATTCATCGGCCACATGACCGAACTCCATCTCCAGCTCCCTTCCCTGCCTGGGAGGAAGAGCTGGCTCAAAGCCCCACCCTCTCACTAAACGGTTGGTCTTTCCGTTGATCAGCCCCTAATCCTGAGTGTTCTCGTTAGCATAAACTCAGGTGTGATCCAGGGGCTCACGAATAACAAAGACACTCTTGTCTCTTGGCAAATTCCAAAGGTTTTAGAAGTTATCTCCAGGAACCTAGGACAAGATCAGATAAATTTTTTTATTATATGTAACATCTTCCAACCTGCAGGAGCTCTTACTATATACCAGGCACTGTGTGAGGCTATCCTTCCATCCATCCATCCTTTATATATTTATAGTGCTAGAATAGCTTTGCTGGAAGTAACAGAAAACCCAACCAATAGGAATTTTAAAATAGGAATTAAATTTTCTTACATAACTAGAAACCCAGGAGTAAGCAATGTTGGTTTTGTTCAGATGTTCAATGATGTCTCCAGGCCCCTAGGCTCTCCCTATCTCTCTGCAACACTTAACTATGTTTATTTTTGTTTTTAATAAATGTTTTATTTTAGAATATTTACAGAAAAATGATAAAATAGTACAGAGGGTTCTCCAATACCTCCCACCTGGTTTCCCCTATTATGAACATCTTATACTAATATGGCACATTTGTTGAATGTACAATTAATGAACCAGTAGTGATACATTATTATTAACAAAAGTCCATAGTTTATTCAGATTTCTTTAGTTTTCCCTAATGTCCTTTTTCTGTTCCAGAAACCAATCTGGGATACCATTTTACATTTAGTTGTCATATCTCCTTAGACTCTTCTTGGTTGTCATATCTCCCTAGACTTCTTTTGGTTGTCACAGTTTTTCAGATATTCCTTGTTTTTGATGACCTTGAAAGTTTTGAGGAGTACTAGTTGGGTATTTTGTAGAATGTCCCTCAACTGGAATTTAATGTTTTTCTCATGATTAGACTGGGATTATGGGTTTTGGGAAGGAAGACCACAGAGATGAACCACCAAACCATGTGGAGTTTTATTCTCATAGTGTCACCTCATTATCACAAGATGGCTGCTGCTACCACCCCAGAATCAGAACTACATTCAAAGATGGAAAGAGGCAGAAGGAAGAAGAGCTATGTCTGTCCTTTTTCTTTAAATCAGGAAGCTAATCCATCCCTTGGACAGGCTCAGAAGGCAGGAGACAGGATGCTCATACTCAGCTTAGACCTTCACTGAGACTGAGCACATTGCCATCAGAATAATCAGGGTTCTATCAGCATGGAAGGAGGTGGGCCAGTGAATGACAGCAACTGACAGTGTTGGCCCCAAGTGCCTACTATGTATGAGACTGCACTGTACTAGGTGCTATGAGGAATGAAAGGACGTTAAAGATGGGGCTTTCTGTCAAACCTTCCAGAAGTTATGTATTCCAATAAATATTCTCTTTTAAGGACCTCATAGTAGGAGGGTGCACTGTTATCTCACTGATCCTTTGGTTGCTCAATCAAATACATCTTCAGAAGATGAAGATTTGTCACATGTCACAGGTACTACCAACTGTAAAGACCACTTTTAAAGAGTCATTCCCAAAGTGATGGAGCAATGATATGTTTGGGAATAAGTACTTAGTCAATTTCCCCAAAGTGACAACTTCTTAGATATCTAAGGTTTGTTTTTTTAAAGCCAAATCAGTCACATGATAGTCCATCTCAAAATATACACTTTGTCCTTAACACGCATACGAACTAGATGAGAAAACTAACAGGTGAATTGAGCGCAAACAACATGGGTCTATCTAGTATGGTGGTAAATTACAATATTACAGGCAATATATTTGGAGAGAATTTACAGCAGATGAAGATCAATGAAGGCAGGCATGGCACGGAAGCTTCAGAGAGGTGTGGTCCTAGATAGCCATGAAGGACAGTCTGGCTGGGCTTTGTTCTTCATTTCCCTGTTCTGCTGCCATGAGACCCAGATTCCTCTAATCCCTCATAGAGTTGTTTATCCTCTTTTTATTAAGTACTTGGTTACTTTCATTAATTTACAGTTCACCTGTCAAACCTTGTGATTTTTACTTAGTAATCTTGACTAAATGACTCCTTTTGCAGTGTTTCATAGGGCAGGCTTTGCAGCCACACAGATCAAGATTTGAATCCAAGGTCCAGTACTTACTGGCTTGGTGGTCTTGTGTAAGTTCCTTACCGTCTTTCAGTCTGCTTCCTTATATTTAATAATAATCTCACCTAGGTAGGGCTGTTGTGAGATTGAAATAAGATGGAGTAAGAACACAGAGCACAGTATCTTACCCTGAGAGAGTGCAGGATAATGGCATCTGCTGTGGTGATCACCATATTGATATAGGCAGTGGTGCCATTAATATAAACCAAGCTCATGGAAAGGGATGGATATGAGAGAGCCCCTACTTGGTTTTCACCACTTTGTCACTGCTCACTTTACATGAATGTACACTCACCAAAAGTAAATTACATTTCCTTTGACTTTTTAATAATCACTGCCTTAGAAACAGCAAAGATGGATTTAGGTACTTAGGGAGGTTCTAGTCTATTATCTGTGAAGGCACCAACAATTCGACTCAGATTGCTGAGTGAGAGAAGGCAACATCCTACCTGAGAAACTGGCAAAAGCACAGGAGATCTTGGAGCATGTGCAATTAGTTGACACTGTTTATTGGGGCTTGGAAACCAATCTAAAAGAATTTATGCTTTAAATCAATGTCGGTTGTCAATGAGCCTGTGAGGGAATCCTTGCTAGGACCCTCTGGCTTTTACTGCAACTCATATTGACAATAACAAAAGAGAAGCCTCCCAAGCAGAAGGTCAATCTAATCCAATCACTTAATGCAGAATTATGGTATCAAGTTTCCACATCACTGAATGACCATGGGTTTAGAGGTGTGCGCCATAAAATAGCTTCGGGTGTTAGACATTTAACAAGTTGTTTTATTCCTAATTGGTGGCATTTGCTTAACTGTTTTCTTAATTCTAATTTATGTTTTTATGTTCCCGTTTGTTTACATAGCCCATACATCCCATTTGCCTTTATTTGCTTAAGTGTTTCTTTAATTTTATTTACATTTTTATATATGTTGCTTTGCTTACATAACTCATTGTTTGAAGTGGGCTAGAAATAACCATAAATCCCCATTGCTAATTAGCCTCATCCTCATAACTGATTAGTCAAGATTATGAGCCTAGATTGAGGGCAGGGAGGAGGTCTGATAGTGAGTCACAGGATCATTGAATTTTAGAGCTGGAAGGAATTTAGAGCTTTAGACATCTTTCAGATAGAATTCTGTGGTTTTACATCTTCAACGTTGGAGAATTATGAAAGACTGGCTGCTTGCTCTTGCTCCTTTATGCAAAAATATATGAAGATTTGGTGACAGCTTTTGAAAAACAAGTTAAGAATAAAAAGAAAGTCCAATCAATGATGACTATGAGTAACTCATAATGGGGGCTTAAAAGAAGAATCAGAACCTTGACACATATATTGGTTACAGAAGAGCCAGGAATATTAATGGACATGAAGGGGCTTCTTCAGAAGTAAGAAGCAGAGTGGATTGTTTGGAACTCCCTCTCCAGCAGCTGTGCAGTTTGTAAAGATTTTAGCTTGCCTTACTGTAAGGTTAGCTATTAGCTTTGCAGTGGGGAGTATTTAAAAGTACACACAACACATGAAGGAAAGAACCTGGAACCGAGTAGCCTGCTTCATTCCAAGAATCCATCTGGCATGTAAAGAACTGCTTGTCCTACATTAAACCCTGCAGAGTAAGAACAATTTTTCATATCTCATAACCCTATTTTTGGTTTCAGGTAAGACAGCTTACTGAGTTTGGGGAAGGAACAAGAAGACTTTTCAGAACTACCTAACCAAAGGGCCCATCTAGGGTGAGCTCCATGGATCTAAAATGGGGAAAATACGTTGAAGCTCTGTTTGGGAAACTAGGTTAAGAGAAAGCTCAAGCGTCCACAAGAGGTGGAAGTCTAGACCCCCAAATAATGTGAGCATTTAGTCGTTTGTAGGCAGAGTACAATGGAAGAAAAAGTGTTATATATATGACAATCCGTGGCTGGAGTCACCAACATTAAGTGACTCACGGTGGTGGGGTAAATTGATAAGCAGAATCCAGTCTATCCTTAAATAAACATATCTTTGTAATAAAGAGCTCAGTTTGCAGCTTTGGTCTATCTGGAGGCGGCTAAAAGCAAACGCTGCGGAAGGAGTGGTCTCTGGATTACCAGGAATTGCAAAGTGTGTAAAAGGTTGTAAACCGTTAATTAGTCCAGGATGTCCAGGCCCTTTCTCTCCTCCCGGATCCACTTCCCTCTGACACATTTTCATGTGCTCCTCTTTCAAGGGAAAGTGTATGTTACTCATATCCGCTGAGCGCAGGCATGAAGCATGCGGGACAACGGGCTCCCACCTTACCTGGTCACCTCTTGAGGGACAGCGCAAGGCCAGAGCGCTGGCGCCAACTCTGAGCAGCGACCTCTCGGTTACTATGGTGATCGCGGGATGGGCGGGGCCACCATGCGCTGCGTCCCCGCCTCTGCCCAGGACTTTTCGAACGCTCCAATAGGGACAGCCCTTTCTTGCCTCTGTCCCGCCCCGTTCGGCTCCGAGAGCGATTCGATTGGCCTGGGACAGGCGGCCGGGTACCCCGAGGATACCACCTCCCGTCGGGAAGAGCCGGAAAGTGTACCAGGCGCTGTCCGAGGCGTGAAGCTCACGGCGCTGCGGGGAAGCACATGGTTGGCCTTGGAGCGAGTTCCCCCGTGTCCCGTACACAACTCTTGGCACCCATGACTGCTAACACTAGGGAGCAGGAATCGGGGTGTGGGCACAACGTTTGCGGGCCGAGGCGGCCCACCCCGGGGGGGCGAGGACGCGATGAGGCTTGAGGACCCGGTGGCGCGCTCTTGGGCGCAGGGGATCAGAGGCCAGAGGGGCCGGGCCGAAGCCCGGGGGCGGTGCCAGTGGCGGCGGCGGGAGGCACAAGGCCCAATGAGCGCGCGCACCGCCCCCGGGGGCGGGGCGTGCAGAGCACTCCCCCGCCCTCCCGCTTGCCCCCGCCCCTCCCCCCGGGCGCTGGGGCCGCAGTGAGTGAGTGGCACTGGCAGCTTGTCAATCCCTCAGCCGAGCGGCCTTCGAGCCCGGTCCGCGGCGGCTGCTGGCAGGGTGCGCGGCTCCGGCTGTGGCGGCGGCGACTTCTTCCGCCCCATCAATCTGCTGTCCGCTCCGCGCACGGCCCGCCGGGGCCCTCCATCGGGCTCCGCGTCCCCGCCGCGCCGGTCCGCCCGCTCCCAAACTTTCCTCCTCCGCCCCCCTCGCTCCCCTCGGCCCGCCCGCCGGCCTCCTGCACCGCCGCCCGCCGCCGCCGCTCCCTCCCCCGGGGCCGCCGGGGCTCGGATCCCGCCCGGCCGAGGCGGCGGAGGCGGCGGCGGCGGCGGCCGAGGGAAGGGAGTGCGCAGCCTGGCGCAGGGGGTGGCGGGCGTCCCGGCAACTCGGCTGGCGCTGAGGAGCAAGTTGCGCGGGGCCACCCGGCGGGGCGCGCGGCGGCGAGGAGGCGGCGCGGCGGCCGCGTGAGGGCAGCGGGCGCCGCTGCCTCCGCCTCCGCCACCGACGCGGAGCCCGGCGCTTCCGCCCCCCGCTTCTCCTCAGCCTCGGCGGCGGCGGAAGCCACACCGGGCGCCCGTCCGCACCGCCTCAGCCGCGGGCCCCGCCGGCCGGGCGGCCCCCTCCCCGCGCGGGCGGGGAGCGCGCGGCCGCCTCCCCCTCCCCCTCCCCCTCTTTCTTCTCCTCCCTCGTCGCCGCCGCCGCCGCCGCCGCCTCAGCCTTCGCCTCAGCCGCCGCCGCCGCCCGCTCCCGCCCGCTCCCGCCCGCACGCGGCGGGATGGACGATCAATCCAGGATGCTGCAGACTCTGGCCGGGGTGAACCTGGCGGGCCACTCGGTGCAGGGGGGCATGGCCCTGCCGCCTCCCCCGCACGGCCACGAAGGGGCGGACGGCGACGGCAGGAAGCAGGACATCGGCGACATCCTCCACCAGATTATGACCATCACCGACCAGAGCTTGGACGAGGCGCAAGCAAAGTTGGTGTCGTCTCATTAAGCATCTTTTGTGTGTGTGCGGGAGCCGGGCCCGCGGCACAGTCGGGGCTGGGGTGGCGCCCGGGCCGGGGCCTCAGCCCGGGGCGGGGAACTTTCTCCGAAAACAGGCCGCCGGCCCGGGCCTCGGGGGGACATGCCCCGCGCCCCTCGACGCGGGCGGGAGTCGGCAAAGTTGCTCTCGGGGCGCGGGACGGACTTGATGCCGCGTGGATTTTGTGGGTGTCTCTCACCCGCCCCCCTAGTCTGGCCCTCTGGCAGCCTGGCCCCCTCGCACGGATTCAAACCTCCCGCCCGGACCCGGGTGCACGCCGCCGCGAGCGGGCCCCGGGCCGCACTTGAGGAAGTGCAACTTTCTCCTCGGCCCAGGGTCCCAGCGCCCGGCTCCGCTTGGCCGCGGGACGACCTCGCCGTGCGGGCGGCCGCCCCAGCCCGGGCGCTGGGCGCTGGGCGGTTCCCCGGCGGGTCCGGGCGCGGGCGGCCAAGTTCTCGGGAAGGGAGGGCCGCCTCGCAAACTTTGCCGAGCTGTCACCGCCCGCTGGCCGCAGCCGGCCGGCCGCCCGCGCCGCGCCCGCTCCCCCGGCGGAGGGCGGACGCAGGAGCCCTTCCACGCCGTCGCTTCCCCCGGGTCGCCGCCGTCTGCCCTGGATCGCGGCTCCCTGCGCAGGTTCGCGTCCCGCGGTGGCCGAGATTGCTGACTGCCGGGCAGATGGGTCGCGCGTCGTGCGGGCTGGAGCTTTAGCCGCCGGAGCTTGCCGGCTGTCGCTAACTAGTCAACTTGAGTTTCGGTTGACTTGCGGTGGTTCAAAAGAGCCTTCCAAAATAGTGGGCCGGAATTAAATATTGGGTCTAACTTAAAGGAAGGCGCCATATTATTCCATAGGTGATGCTAATACCTTTGTGTTTTGCTATTTGTTTTTTAGGAAACATGCCCTGAACTGTCACAGAATGAAACCCGCGCTCTTCAGCGTCCTGTGTGAGATCAAAGAGAAAACAGGTAAGACGCTGCGCCCCGCATTGGGCCCGGAGACCCCCGAGGTGGGGTCCGAGCTACTCCTTCGACTCTCCAGTTGAGAGCTGCTGCTTTTGGGCACCGCCATCTTTGATCATTCTTTCCTTCCCACCTCCTGATCGTGAGAAAAAACTGCAATAAATCTGGAGTGGATCTCTTAATTCCGCTCCTTGTGTAAAATGAAGTGTAGATGCGGACGGGGCTGGGTCGCAGTCCCCAGGCGGCCACCCCTGGCTGCAGGCGGGGAGGGGGCCGGGAGCGCCTGCCACCCTTTCCTGCTCCTTTCGCCTTGTTTGTATGTCAGTTTTTAAAAGGAGCAACGGGAGACTGGATGCCAGGGACCGAGACCCGGGGAGAAGCATATCCCGAACTTTGTTTTACTTAGCCTTAAGCTTCAGTTGCACAGATAGAAGAATAGATGCAACTGAACAGACCCCAGTAGCATGTTTGAATTAGTGTTTTAGTTGGGAATACTACTTTTAAGAAGCAGGAAGGGTAATGATATGTTTAGGCATATACAATGTATTTATTACATCTATTAATACTTTTATTAAATTTTATGCTTAAAGTCATTACATTGTAAGCATGCTTAATATATTTTATGAAGTAGAAAAAGGTCCACAGGTGCAGGTTGAGCAATTTTTGAAGTGTTCAAGGCAGGGAATATATGAGGAGGCAGCTTTTACAGAAGTGCTGGAATGAAAACTACAAATACATATTAGACAAATTTCTGACAGTTCATTTCATCTTAGTTTCCTTGTTAGACTTTTTAAAATTGAAGATATTTTAGTCTTGAGGTGATAGTAGCGACTCAAGTGGAATTAGAGATTTAATCTAGATGTTTTAGGTCCTGCATTATCTTCCCTGTATATGGTGAACAAGTGTGTGTGTGTGTGTGTGTGTGTGTGTGTGTGTGTGTGTATGTATATATGCTGGGTATACAGTATTATAAAGTTGCCATTTTTTAAGTTAGCGAAGAAGAGAAAAGAAGAGAAAGTTAAAGTCCAGGGTATAGCAATATTTAAGTGGAGCTATTTAAAAGGTTAAATGTGATTGTGTTTAAATTGAGTGTACAAGTAATAGCACACTGTGTATAATTGTTAGTTGGTAGGAGAGTTGCCCTCCTTTTAAACAGATTTTTCACCCTGCAATTCTATTCTGATCCTAAAAGTAATCAATAAAAGGTGAGGGGTTATTGCTGTCTATTAAAATATATGCGAAAGCCATAATTAACAGCAAATATTGAGAGCCTTAAAGAGTGCTTTTCCTGCTTTTCATTCACATAGTATGCATGGTTTCTTAATGTTGAGTGATTGTTTTTAAGATGTATTTTACATTTTGAAAACCACAGGCATTTAACATTACTAACTTTTACTCTGTGTTGATTTTTAGCTACCTTTAGAAAGCATTGTGATTTAAAACGTAGCTAATTTTTATCTGACTATAAAATGAGACATCAAGCATTAAATCTTGAAGATTCTTAGTTTAGAAGCCTAAAAGTGCGTAATTCTCAGTAAATTATGTTGCTTAATGTCCAAGGGTTTTCTTGCTATCAGGGCTCCACTTCAGTTTCTGCTGACAGCTAAGCACTGGGGTATTGACTATGTTGTGAATATTAAGATTGATTCAACTTTATACGGCTTTATATTACTAGGAGAGGGGATTGATGTCCCTCCCCTCTCACCCCCTTCTCATGATTTGTATTTATTATTTTGCCTTTTTAAAGTTTTGGCCTAGCTAGCTTGAGAACCAAACCCAGCAAACTGCTTTTCTTGTTTAGACATTTAGCAGCAGGCAGAATTCAATTAGGAAGCGTAAGTCCTCTAGTTGCTTATTTGCACAAGACTTAGTTACACCATTCTGAAAGGAAAGTATAGTCAACCTCATGTCAAAGGTGAGTTAAGAAAAAGAAACAAGCCTTTTCAGAGTCTGGGATTACTGGCAGAGAGAGCTTTGGCAGGGCGCTTGCTGTTTAAGAAGCAAGAGGTAGCTGACAAAAGAAATTTTTGTGTTTTGAAAATTGTTTGTGAGGCTTTCAGTGATAACTTGTAAATTAGATCCTCTTTTTGTGCATTGGCCAGCGGATCCAAGTTTGCACGTTATCTCTTTTGTAAAAAGCCAACAGCCGACAAAGAGTAAAGGCGGCTGTCTTGGGCAGAGGCATCTTCCTGCCAGCCTCTCTGAGCTCGAGAGGGACGGGATTTAAGTATTGAATGATTGATGGGGGTGAAGCTCTTTCTCTGCTTTCCTTTCTACCCTGCTACCCATAGCTCCACCGCACTCTCCAAAACTAGTCTTAGAAGGAGACAGGGACGCTGGACTCAGAATCCTCGATTTGAAATAAAACAGCTGTGTAGACATTAGTGTTACGGAAGCAAAGAAATTGGGGCAGCAAATTCCAGGCCTCCCCCCCACCCCCAATCTGTTCCCACAGTCATGCTTTGGAAACAGTGAACTTATAAAATAAGCACTGTAGGATATAATGTATATTGCATAATGCTTTTAAAAAAATCATTTTATTAAATCTAATAACATAGTATCCAAAGATTAATTCTGTATAACCTAGAGAAAGTTTCCCTAGTCATTTGTAATAGAAACTGGGAACATTACATGATGACTCTATCCTGCACAATAGAGGGGTAGGGGGTTGACTAGTGGGGAGATGGGGGGTAAAGCTGTCATTTCAATGGATAATGTCATTTCAGTTGTGCTTTTTCTAAAATAAGACAATCATTAAAAAAAAATCCACGTATTTGTAGATCTGCCGGTAGATTTTGAGGTTTCTGATGAGGCAGTGAACACTGCGAGTTCTGATGCACATGAGGGATTTAGTTTGGAAAACATCTTTTTTCCCTCCTACCAAGTACGAAAAGGTATTTTTCCCTTCTGACAGTTAAATGAGTAATCTACCACAATTATATTTTTTTCTTGTTCAGAGGTAGGAAAAGTATACGATGAGATGCTTGCTTTTTCTTGAAAATGTGTTCCTTCATAAAATTTATCATACAGTTATTTTGGGGCAGAAATATCTGTCATTGTTGAATTTTAGTATTTATGCATTTTGAAAGCACCTGAAAGTTACAGGCTTTAAAACAAGATATTTGTCCATTTTAAACTAAGTAAACAACCAGTGAGGTAATTGTTGATCTGTTAAGATTTCTTTCTCTCTCTCTTTTTTTTAGCCATATTTTACCATCTATCTCTCATTAAATATCCGTGATGCTATGAGGTCTCCTCATCTACATACTTCTTTGGGGGCATTCCCTCACATCTTTTTGGCCACCTTAATCTTGATTGTTGAAGTACTTTGTGAGAGGATTCCATCCTCATAAATCTGTCGTCTTTCCAAAGTCCTTAATTATGAGAGTTTGAATGAAGGAAATGGCTCTTTTTGAGAAAAAAATGTATTTAAAAAATTTTTAAATGAAAGTTCAACATTTTAGTATATTATCTGAGTCATATTGTTAAAAAATGTTGTGTATTAAAAAAAAATCAACCTTTCTAAACGGTAGGTTAAAATACTCCATATTGATAGCTGCCAACCAAACTCTGATTTATTGCCACCACAAACCCTAAATAGCATTCATTTACTAGTAATGTCTAATGGCATACATGATGGTTTGCCAGATTTGTGGCCTTTGTGAGGCTTATAAGCAGGACTGACTTGGGAAGATCATAAAACTTAATGAACTTCTCTACTGCAGGAGGTGTCCGCAGGGGAAGAGAAAGGCCTGCTTGCCTGGTTGGGCTGGTTGAAGTATTTTTTATGTTTAAGGAGAAGAAGGAAATTACTATTAAAAATGCTTTCCTTTTAAAGGAACCCTCCCTAGAAAGAGTCATAAGGATTTGACATATCAAAACTGGATCAAGAAGGTAGCTTGTGAGTTTTTATATGCATTTAAAATATGATATATATGATTAAACCTTTTATCTTTACTGCTGTAAGTGTGACTAGCTTTCAGAGGGGTAGGGCAGTACTCTCAGTCAACACCTCTCTATTTAATTCTGACTCTAAAGGTTTAGAGACTCATGGTGTCTTCCTTTTCTGGTCTGTTTTCTTTTATTTTAATGCTTCAATATAAAAATTTGTTCATTTTTCTTTGTACAGTGCCATGTAATTCTTCAATTCCCAGTGTATAAAACCCAAATATTCCATCAAGTGAAAATTTAACAAGAAAGGTGAAAATTGTTATGAGTCTAAATGTTATTATATATGTTGCGTACGTTCTTTTAAGTTGCTCTTGAGATACTTCCAATATAGTTATCATTATTTGTTCCAAAGTTTTAAAAACAAATGCACTGTTCCATACATGATTCATTTTTGTGTTTTTGTGAACTTATTTTCTAGTTTTAAAAAACTTTCTATTATGAACAACTGCAAATGTAAAATATACATAGAGAAGAGAAACTTGAATCCCCATGAACTCATTGCCCACCTTCAGCAGTTAGCAACACTTGGCCAATCTTGTGTTCTCTGTAACTCCCACCCTTTCAAAATTATTTTGAAGCAAATTTTAATGGACCTTTAACGTTGTAAATTTCATATCAGTTTTAGACATTATGGCTTGTTTACATTGGAAATATTAAATGCTTAAACAGGAAAAAATACAAAGTTAATTTATCTTGGAAATGTCATAAATTGTATTGCTTTGTTATAAATTTTTCCTCAAAGCAATTTAAGAATATTTTTTATTTTCTATTTTTATAGATTTGTTTAACTTACTGGAGCTTTTTAAGGAAGTTTTGAGGGAGGATGTAAAAGAGTGATGTTTTTCTAACTTTCTTTACTCTTCCTCTCCCATCCTTAGAAGACAATACATGTAATACGTTCATAGACAACTTAGAAAAAAAAATCTTACTTCTCTACTGTTTTGGAATTTCATGATCTAAAGTATCAAGCAGGTATTATCTTAAAAGTATGGAGCTGTCTTCCAACCCTTTTTTTTTTTCCCCTCAGTAAAAGGATATTGAACCCTATTGTCAATACTAACTTGATCTGTGCAAGTAATTCTTTCATGCCTCAGTTTTAGTGGACTTCATTTTATTATAGATTTGTGTAGTTCTGGTTTTTATTTGGGACTTTACTATGTTATTTGATTATACTAATTTACATAATTTTATTCTGAATCAGAAGTATATTAATACAGTGGCAAAGGAAGCCTTGCCTTGCCTCAAAGAACATATTGGTTCACTGGCTTTCATAAACTATATCTGTGTATATCTTTCATGTTAGGATCCTTTTCCTTTTAATTAATTTTGCTTGTACTTTTAGATTTCTGTTTACAAATTTTGTAAATGGCTACTTCCAAGACATTTAAGCTTAATGTTTTATTTGGATTATGTATATTTTGATAGTTTATGGTGGCATTGTGTAGGATGAAGTTCCATGAAGTACGGCTATGAAGAATGAAAACCACATTTCATGAACCACACCCTAAATCAGTCATCGCTTTATTTTGTACTCATACCATTGAGGTATCTATTCAGAATAAATACTTAACACATCAGCACCAAACACATCAAGTTAAATAAGGATTTTTAGACTATTTTTCCTCTATTTATGTACACGTGAACAACTTTAGGTATTTATTACTTCAATATTGACACTATGAGAATTATGTTTTATTTGTTTTCTCAGCAGGCTTGTGTTTTAGCCATTTATCAGTGTGATCAGCATGATTTAGGTAGTAACTGACTAACAAAGCTTGCACACCCCACTCCCATGTTGACCTTTTCAAGCATTTGCTTTACTTCAGTAGGCCATTTGAGTCTTTAAGTATGAAGAGAGTAAATAATTTATATCACTATGTAGTGTGAATTGGTCAAAGTTTTTTAGATCTGGCTAAAAGATTTTTTACAGAGTTATAGAAGTTAATCAAACACATAAATTGCTATCACAGCTATGTGATAGTGTTATATTTAGCAAATAAATTAGCAGGAAATGCTTGAATGAGCCACTGAAAAAAACCCCATCTTTTTATACCTTTAGACACAGAACATATTTGAAAATAAATTTCATTAATCTTCAACACTTGATTCTAATTACCCCCTTTGTAGGCAGAATAGTAACCAGAATCTCTTCTTTATTGTTATTTTTAAAATAGACATATTCCATAGATATAAGATGTTTGTAGTTTTTGATAGTAACGGTAGTTTGCTTTGGTACTAAATTTGAGTGTATGTCTAGTAAAAAAAATTGGTGTGATAGGATGTGTTAAGTTGAATTGGCATAGCATTTTTTTTTTTTTAACTGACTATATCTACACGGTAGTAACTCATTTGGACTGAAAACAGTTAAAAGTAATTATTAAAAATAATTGTTAAAAGTTTTGTACTTGTTTTCTTCAATTTAAGTGCTTTACAAATGTTAAGCTGTTTTGAACAATAACCCTTTTTGTGTGATCATATTAATGAGAACTTGGTATACAATGTAATCCTTTTAATGCCGATGATTCCTCACAATGTTTAAACCATTATTTGGGAGACTCAACATATGTTATGGCAAAATGATTTTTTTGTTTGTTTTGTTTTATGTGATACATCAGTTTTCAAAGCATATTTCTTAGGCATCAGAGTCCAGCAGGTGGCTTTTTACATTAAAAAATTAATAAATTTTAAAATCCCATAAAATTTTATTTCAAATTCAAATTAACTAATTGAGAATGTCAACATTTCCACTGTTTCTATATTAACATTTATAATAGAACAAATGGTTGCATATAGAAATTATCTGCAACATAATCTAAATTAAGATTCTAAACAGGCATTACAGATGCTGGTAACTTTGGCAATTATCATTTTGTTTGGTGAACAGTAGTAAAACAGTGTGCGGTAAAAGTGTTTAGAGAGAGAGGATAAATAAATTGAACAGTTTTGCAATGCAAAGTGGTTTGTGGTGTTTTTGAGGATTTCTTGGCTCTCTCTTAACTGCTATTGTGAGCCTGGAGCAGATTTCCCCATTGCTAATGCCCTAGAAGTATTAATTCACTTTGATATGCTAATTAGAGGGCATTATGCAAGAAATGAGATTAAGTGGCAGCATGAAGCCATTTGCCTGTCAGTAAATTGAGAGCTTTAGCATCAGGAGGAGCTTTGTGTTTTTTTTTTTTTTTTTTTTTTTAAGTTTCTCTTGGTTTTGCATATAAATAAAATTGATTGAAAGGTCTCGAGAAGCTTCTAGAACATTGGTGGATTTGCCCCCCATGATTATTTAGATGTAATATTAAAGAATTTTTCTGAATATTAACTGACCTAATTGGAGATAACAAATATGAAGTTTTCATTGTGTTCTCCATATATGAAAGTATACTAAGAATTTTGTGTCATCTAGTCTTTTTTTTCTAAAGCCCAATTTCAGCAAAATGGCTAGTGAACTGTTACCACTTCTTTTCAGAAGTGTAAACTTGTATGTGTGCTTATGCACCAATGTCTTCAGTATAAACTGAACTTCATAAGAATATTTTCCCTTGGAAAGGATGAAGAAGTTGTTGAATTGGGCTTCAGGAAACTATATTAAATGAGCATTAAGACTCTGACTTAAGTACCTAATTCTAATTGCTGGGAAGAATTAGAATTAATGGTTAAATTCTGCCCTTTACACAACCTGTGGAATTTACATTTCAGCATATATCTCTTGTGTTAAGATTACTATATTATTTGATTTTCATGTTGAAGATGGAGTTTCATACTTGATTCTGATTTTGCGGTTTAAGCCAGGCCTTTGATTTTCTCTCTATAAAACTACTATGTGATTTCCTATATATTGTGGGGAAATGCGTGAGTGAATGCTGGGATAGGAGTGGTGGATGGGGAGGAGGACAGAACTCTGGGCCTGTGAAAAAATTAAGGTTTCCTCAAATATGGAACTTCTACCTGTATAAACCATGCTAGGGATAGAATTTCCAAACCCAGGCTTAACTACAGTCTGAGGTATGGTTAGACAGGAGAGGGTTTGGATCAAGCATTCAGATTGAGACTTGCTTCTAGTGTCTGAATTCCACCACTGTAGCTGTGCCTCTAGACCCAACAAACCATAACTTCTCTTCAGAGCCATATGGATTATTTAGTCACCACAGCTGCCATGTATACATACTACCAAGGCTGGCATCTCCTCCGAGTGCATGTATGATGCTTGTTAATGTTAGTGGGAGTCAGGAATGTGCACATAGAGAGGGGGATGAGAGTCTCTCCTGAGACAAGAGTCCTGATTGCATTTCTTAGTGAAGAGGACTTAGTGTACCTACACATTAGCTGCTCTTCTAAATGAAATACTTGGTTGCTTTAAATTCTCATTCCCTTCTCAGACTCCCTTAACTAGTTAAATCAATGAGTCCTCATTAGTCTCTGATTACTTGCAAAATTTCATTTAAAACATACGAAGTTATTTTTGATTGAAATGGGAACAAAAAGCTTTTGAAACTGCATATTATTATTTTTTAAATGAAAGGTTACTACTAGCTTTCAGATGTACTGAGCCTTTGTAAATAGGAATTTATAGTGGAATTATGGGAGGGGCTTTTGAAATACTTGAGTGGCATTTGATGGGGGAAATCACAGCATTTAAAAAAATATATATATATATGTGAAATGGCAAGCTCATATGTGCACATTATGTAGAAACCTTTACTATCCAAGTGCCCTCAAATGAGGAAGAACTGACTTAGGTGGTCTCATAAGTTTCTTTCTTTTCTCCTCTCTTCTTTAAAAAAAACAAAACAAACAAACAAAAAAACCCCTAAGGATGAAGGTAGTTGGAATTCATAGTCAGATATATCATTTTCAACTTGGAATAGGAACTAGAACAGGAAATTGATTTTATATTTATTATGAAAGCAAGAACTCTGCCACCGACTGACAGCCATCCATGTTTTAGTTTTGTGATAATTGTTCACAGACATTACTCTGCAGTTGGCCCAGATTATTTATAATGTTGATTGGGAGTGTTGGTCCATTAAAAGGTATGTGTATAATGAATATCTTTAATTAAACCAAGTGATATTGGAATATTCTACACTGGATCTTGGGTCGAGGATTAATTGTCAGTATTGGTTAAGAACAAGTTACAATAGATTGTGCAGTGATTTCTCTGGCTTCAAGGATGTATTTATTACCATTTTTGAACAAATTATACTAACATGAAAAGTTGTGTTTGAAATGATTGTGTGCTAGATAAGGCGATACATTACAGGAATGGTTGGGTTTATGGAGCTTTATGTTGAGGTTTTCTCAGAAATTATAGCACAGGGCTGTCACTATAAAACCCACTGATATAGTTGGTAATAACATACAGTGAAGGTATTTTTAGATTTTCACTTGTTATTCAAATAAGTGAGAACCCTCCAGTTTTTCTTGTCATACTTCTTCTTTGGAATCAGTAGAGGAAAAAAATGAAGGAAATTCTTTTAACTGTGTATGGGGTGTGGGTGCTTGACTTGTCTGAATTTCCTCCTGCTCACCACTTGTTAGAGCAGTGATGGGATAGTGAGGATATCCTTAGGAACTTAACTGACTTCGTGGTTCCTGACCTTTTGACTCTGACCAAGTACAGAAACGGAATGCCAGAAAATGAAGTGATGGACTCTATAAACATAAGTTATATTCCATCAATGTGTTATATGAACTAGTTTTGATTTACCTGAATTTATGACATTTTTGTGTTTAATAAAGGAAATATTTCTTCCTTTCAATATAATCAGTCTAATAATGTTATACTTTCTAACATTAAACCAATTAATTCCTTTTTTGACCAATTATCATTATTTTTTAATTACCATGATTATGATGTCACTTTAAAATTTCTAATTTACAAAGTATTGGCTGGCTATCTAATAGTGTTTTCTATAACCAAACTATAATCAATGTGTATGCTTTGTTTTAACTCGAAAATTGGGAGTTTAAAGTTTGTACTTAATTGACTGCTATACAGTGAGTGAATTATTATAGAAATAGGAACATTTTTCCAATTAAAAAAAGTAGCTGTCAACCATTGTAATGTGAGAAAAAGGATAAGTTGTTCTCATAAAGTTTTCCCTTTCAATTTTAAATGTTAGAATTTATGGCTAAGCCATAGAAATTCTCAACCTATTCCTCCTTAAGCAGTTATAATTTGCTGAGTTTTACTGTAGCAACCTGGAAAGACAAGGCTCTCCCTTTCAGAAGATTTCATTCATTTAATAATGATAGCAATAAAAACTACTACCATTCACACAGTACCATCTGTGTGCCAGGCATTGTGCTAGGTGCTTTTCATGCATTAAGAAAAAAATTAAAGTAAAAATTTACACTTGGAGATTTAAAAATTAGTATACTCTTTTTGAGAAAAAATTCATATAATGCAGATGACATAATGTTTCTTAAATTTGCAGCAACCTCCAAGGTATGCATTTTAATTCACAGTTTGTGGATGAGGAAACTGACACTCAGAGGTTAAGTAATTTGCCCGTGGCCCTGGAGCGAGTGGCAGCCGAGGCTCTCCTTGCTTCAGAGGTGGCGGCAGAATCTCTCAGCTTGGGCCAAGAAAGTAGTGGAAATTGATGATTCAAAGAGGATGGCAAAACCTGAGCTTAAAAAAATGTGGTCAGGTCCAAAGTGATACTGAGTGGCAGCAGAGCTGTGGTCAGCACTAGCGTAAATATTTGTAGACAACCATGTTTTACAGACTTCAGTTTAATGGCAAAAATCTTCCCTAAATGCCTCAGTAAATATATGCTGGAGAACAGAAGCCTATTCACTGAAGAAACAATTGACTTTAGCTTCTCTGTTGTTAAAGTGGCCTCTAGTGATGGTGCTGCAGTGACTAGATAGAGCGGAGGAGAATGGCTTCCTCCTGGCTGGTGGGCTGGCAGTTTCACTGGCACTGCCAAATGTACTTCCTATTTGTTGTGCAAGGGAATTGGAACAGTGAGGCATTTATCATATCATCCTCTACTCTTCATGCAAGCAAAAAAGGAGAAGTTGTCAATGAAAGAAAAAGAACTGTAATCACACATTTACATATGCTTCTAATTGTTGATTTGGGGATTTTCTATGAATATAGCTTCACAAAACAGATGCTGTTTAAGAAAAGGGGGAACATAATTTTGTGGGCAATGAATTAAGTGTTTTTGTGGCCCTCTCATCCGTAGCTAGGAGCAGTTTGTGGACCGCGTCTGTGAACGCGGCTCATAATTGTTTTTCACACATAAGTTATGCAAATGAGCTTTTATGGCAACTGGCATAACAATTAGCATCCTCCAGCAATATTTTAGCAGGTTAATTGCAAAATTTCTAAATTGTACATCTGACTTGTTAATTAGGCATGACAGAGGTGGTAAAATAGTTATCTTCAGGCAGTGGCAGCCAGGAGCTGCTTGAAATGCAAAGAGCAACGATTGATTGGATTTGAGGGTTACAATTGTGGGAGCACTGCTGTTGTCAAGTGCCGCTGAGCAGCTCTGCTCCATCAGTTGCCTCAGAGCAAGAACTACGTAGTTGCTGCGAGTATCCTGCCATTTACAAATCAGCTTTATTTAACTCTACAACTCTCCCATTCCAACCTATCCGAACTGTTTATTTCACGCAGTTTGTTCAGCGTTGGGATCATTGAAATGAGACGGCAACACAAAATAAATTATTTTGTGCCTGAATTTCAGGAAAGTAAACCATGGAAGTTTACTTTCTATTTTAAAGTCCATCTCAATATTTTTCACGTAAAAAAAGAAAAAAAAAGCAGATACAAATTTCCTGTTTTTATTAAATTGTAAATTTCAGTTCTCCGAGGCTTTAAGTGGGATTATTTGCTTTTTAAATGATTTGACTCTTAAACATGGGTTCCTTTTGTGCTCCACATGTTCATTGCAGGTAAATACTGTTATCTGTATTTCAGTCCTAGTTCTTTTTTAGGTGTAGGAGAGGAAAATAATTCAATAGAAGGATTGCAAGCGTGGACAAATTCACTTTGTGGAATTTATAAAATAATAATCAGCATAGCGTATTGTATACCTCTAATTGAATTTTGCTATCTGCAGTATATTTTAAAAAACATTTTTTCCAAATTGATTGTATTTAAATTTCTGTGGTCTATTTCATAGTTTTAATTGGATGGTAACAATAATTTGGTAAACATAAGCATTAGTGAATAGCACGATGGCACATGTGTATCTGATTGTGCCAAAATGAACCATGTCTTTTGTGTTTAAATTAGGCTAATTACATTTTTCTGTGCATATAGAATCTACAAGTATGCTGAATATGAAGTTAAGCATGTGTGAAATTTGATGTCACCTTTGAATTCACATATATTCTCTTGATTAAGCCACATTCTGTTTAATGTTGAAATGTTATATTTTCATTTAAAAAGTAAATGTTCTACATGTGCAGCTGTACCAATATTTTACATTTTCTTGTGACATGTGTGTATGGAGGAAGTGCCATTTATGATATGTTGTCATCAATAATTTTGTCACTGAGAATAAAAGGCTTTAAACTCATCCACCCACTGGAACGTTTTATCATATTTATTTTAAGAGATACGAAATTAGTGAACAACTGAGCTCTTTATATGCAGGAGATGCAAATGTAACTGAATATTTACCATTAATGAAGTCAATATAAATGACTCAGTGCCAATAAATTATACATAGCAATAGTGTATTCTATAGAGATCTAATAAATAGTTTCTTTTTTTATCTAGAACCTTTAGCTACATTCTTTATTATGGTCTAATTTACAGCCAATGAAGATATTAAATATTGGTTAACTTTTTAGAGTGATTTATCGAATTTGAAAATATTGTATTTTGAGTAAGAGTAAAACATCGTTCCAAATCATTACATTTACTGATTAAGTGCTCACTGATTTTTACCCATCACTGTATTCAACAATTCAAGCAAGAGTTTACTACAGTAGTGCTTCAGTGGATAATATTTGGAATAGAGTAACCATTTTAATGAGGTTCATTGAGAGAGATTCAGCAGGGAGCATTTCAGGTGTATTATGGCTTTTGTCTTGTCATGATGCACGTCTCTATAACGTTAGAGAAAAAGCTACAGAGCCACACTCATCTCAGTTAAGAAAAAAAATTAAAAGCCAGAACAATAACCCAAAACCACCGTTTGAGTAAATTCTAGACAGAAAGGTAATAAGTATAGGCAGCATTCTATGTTTTTAGGAGACTTGATAAGTAAATACCATTTCTGTGGGTTAAATTTCCATCACATTTTTAACTGTCCCAATATTGATCACCCTATAGAGGAATGAGACTGAAGTCTGGTAGTTATTAGGATAAAGAGGGTCAGCTGCAGAGACTGGTACCTTGCAGAGGCTCTCATGGTAATGATGCTGCTATTTATAGATCCCCATTTCATTAGTTGCAGAGTTTCAAGGAAGAGATTTTCTCCAGGGGAAATGGATACTTGAAGTTCATTTTCTTCCTCACATTAAGGCAGAAACATGAACAACCTTCAGTATAGGACATACGATTACAGTATTTTTGCAGGGGCATTTTATTCCCTAAATATATTTGCAACACTAAACGTTGTAAATTTAAAACATAATGTAGGAATTCAGAAATGCTAGTTGCCATTCTGGCTGAATGCTACTTTACACACTTTGTTTTATTACCCTTCTTGTCATTTTTTTTCTTGTAAAAATTAGTAAATTTTGAGAAACTATGCAAAGCTGAGTACAACTATAACTGTATTCTCTTTTTTTAGAGTGCTCCAAGACCTGCAAAGGAGTTAACTGATTGTAATAAGTGCAGTTTCCAAAAAAATACAGATCTCTTACAATGTCTTTTTGTATATATTTGTAATATAGGTAATTGTGCTTTCCTTCTTGAATTCTTGGCGTTTGAATTATTTTTTTCCCTTTAAGAGAATATTTACTTAGTTAGTATTCACTTAATTAGAACTGACTGTTTAATGTTTTCTGGGAGGGTATTTATGGTATTTTCTTTGCTATATTTGCATTCTAGAAATTAAGTCCCCCTGCCATTATTCAGTGAGCCTTTCATACATTAGAATGATGAATTGAAAGCAGAAATGGGAAAAAGACTGCAATGCAATGAAAATTTAATCAGCGTCTTCTGCTGCTTTAATAAGGCAAATAATTCTTATTGGCCGCTGTGTTAAGGTTTCTAATATTTAATTCATAACAAACCTTGCATTATTCTGCAGTAGCATCGACAGCTCCACTTTGCTGCCTGCCAACAGGCAACCATAAAAACTTAAAAGCAGATGTAAATGTCTAAAACAAGGAGAATGATTAGATCTAAAGCGGTCAAAAAAATCAACAATATTGTGAAAGAGTTTGATGGATCTCTATATTTATTTAGTGATGCAAAATGATATTAATTAAATTCACTTGAGCAGATTTTTTTTGGGCTTGGAGGTAACCTACTACAAAGCATGGCCTTTAGTGCCTAAGGACTCTGAAAGAAAGCAAATATCAGTACAGTGTTGATAATGAGCTTCTTTAAACTGGACACAAACTTTGCCATTAATACTAGAAGTATCTGGTTTATATTCCTGTGTATATGAATTCTCTCAGCAAATGCAGTGCTAAAATTGAGCTAATGGAATAAAATGTTTTATCTTCAATTAAGCCAGTTTGAGAAAAGCAGCAGCTTCCACAATCTCTCTAATTTTTGTTTGAAATGCCTTAAAAATTTGTCACAGGATTAAAGGGAATATATGCTTTTATTTCCTAACCTGAATTTAATGATTCTGTAGATAATAGCATTCATCTTTCTAGTTTACCACCTAGATTATCCATGTCTTTTGTGTTAGGTTATGTTGGGCGCTAAGTTTGAACTTGAAGAAATGAACGAAAAGATATTGTTACAGGTTACATGTAAACAGCCTGAATCATTCAAAAGGATGTGGAGAAGAGTATTTCTATAGTGTGAAGCCAGAGAAAATGGCAACCTGCCAAAGCTAGGTGCAAGCTCTTGTTACATGGAAGGGTTGGGCCTGTTCTCATTTCTTCTTGAAATGGCTTAATTGGTGTCAGCACCCCAGGGATAAAGGCCTCTAACACTGAAATCCACACGATTCACCCTGTCTCTGCTCAGTGTAGGGAAACTGGTAACAACTGGTGGTGAATGAGGAGTGAACGGTGCTGTAACAATACTCGATGATGTTTGGGATGACAGAAATTAATACGCACTTGCTTGAAGAAAGCAATGATTAATGGCAGTGAGCACGGGAACGCTGTCCCTCCTTTTACTCCACTTTGATGGGGATTGAAAAGCAAAAGGCTGTTTTCATTCTCTGTAGAAAGCAGAGGTCACACAGAGTACATTATAGCAATTTTTCCTCTCTGGTTTTTTTATTCCATAAATATTATGATAAGCATAGATTAGATTTTTTTTATGAACGCTTAAAAGGATATTTTATGTCACTTAAACATTGTTATTTATGCATAAAGAAATCACACATTCTTCTCTTCACATGTTAGATCATTTCCCTTCATGTCAGAATAATTAGTGTAATTAGGAATTAAAAAAGCCCACAAACATGCAGTTGTATTAATGCTGCTTACCATTTTGTAACTGGAATCAAAAGGGCTTAGTTTTCTAAAGACTGCTAGGACAGGATGGGGACAGGAATGTTGCTGGGGCTTTCACCTTTTTTCTGCCCCTCCTCCGGTTTCTCTCAGTGAATGTTTGACGTAAATATATTTTGCAAGGTACTTGCACTTGTCAGCAGCTTTCTTAGCCATTTGATAAAGATTCTTTATTCTACAAGAAAGCCTGAAATAACAGAACTGTACTTTGGATAATGAATTCTTCATCTGTGGAGAACTTTAAAACAAAGTACAGTGTTGGCATTTTTTTCTTTTGAGTGAGAAGGCTGATATATCTTTTGGATCCGACAGGAAGACATAAATTAATAGAGTTCTGGAGTTCAGTTTCTCATTAATAATCCATTTTGTCATGGTTCTTGGCATTGTCAGCCTAGTAGCTGGTTGATATTTTGCTAAAGGATAAAAGCAGATTATGTCTTAAGGCACAAAACAAGAATAAAGAGTTTATCGCCTTTTGGGGGAAACTACATGCTATAAGAAAAATATTGATTTGCAAAAAGTTTCAGTGTTTAGTTAGAAATACAGTGTACATTTTTCATAGGTAAAGCTTTTATTTTAAGATCTGAAATGATTCTTGAAACCTTAGGATATTAGAGTTTTAGATCATTGCTTCAAGCTGCCTTTGCTGATTATTTGCAGAAGTTTGTTTTTCAGGGACAGTTACAGTAGACTTAGGCCTGTTTTTATATTTTGTTTTAGAACTCTATACATTAGGATATAATTATAGTTCAAAAAGAAATTCAGAAAAATCACTATTTCTCTCTTTGCACTGGTAGTTCTAGATATTTTATTACCCCTCCCTAGTTTCCTAGATTTGGGATCCTTGACAGTTACTGTGAAGGCCACAGAGTTTTTAACTCTAAAAATCCAATCAATAAAATAAAATAAAACAGCCTTATTTCTAAATTGAAAATCCTATAATTACATTTTTTATGGAGTCTCCAGAAACATTGTTTATAGACATTGAACCTGATCACAAGTTCTCATAAATGGCATCATTTAAAGTTGTTTGTATTTTAAAGACATTCTTATAACATTTAAAACACCACACACTCCCTGATATTCGATAGTATAGTATGGTCACTGGTGAACTGAGATCACACATTATTTAAGGGCAGGAAACAAATTGAAGGGAAATAGGTACAAATAATATCAGGTTTTATTCTTACATTTAAGAATTTTTATTGTTAGTGTGTTATTACAAATCTTTAGAGGCACGTTCTTAGACAACTGAAAAACATGTTTAGTCTTTAAAACTTGGGACCAGTGCTGCCATTCCTAATTATCCCTACTTTTTTTTGTTTGTTTGTTTATTCACTTTTAAACTTCCAAGTAATACATGTGGGTTGTGCAAAGTCATAAATCTAGAGATGATTGAGGTAACAAGCTATGAGAAAAAGAGAACGATCTATCTAGGTTGTAAGATGTAGGAAGGAGTATTAAATTATGACCTAATGGGGAAAATAATGGGAGATTTTACTTGTCTCCACTGAGAAGGGCTTATTCTTATTATAATTTGAAAATCTTAATGTTTTCAGTGTCTTTAAAGTTCATCATTGGGTAGAATTGGGCTAAGTTAGTACTGATGGTGGTATGCTACAAAGTTTAATTTAGGAATGGAAGGACGGTATTTTTCTTTTAGTTTCCATTCTCTAGGAGACAGCAAGTTTCTAGAGGGCAGGTCTGTCTGTCTTTTTTTTTCTCTTTTTGCGCAGAACATGCTCAGTAACTTATTTTTAATTAAATAAGTATATGCCTTCTCCACACATTATCTGATGTCTGTCTGCTGAATATATTAAATGTGATATTGCATTCTTCTACTCCTTTATATAGAAATTTATCTTAACTGTAACAGCTATATACAATATAAGAAAACTGTCACAGCTGCTTACCTGGATCTTAAGTAATTTATATGCAAATTGTATGTAAAAGTTATTTATATGTTTTACTTCTCCCATTATTATCATTAATAATAATGTTTATGCTAAAAAGAGAAAAATCTGTGGTAAAACTCTTGTTAACATGCTTGGAGTTGAATATTCACCTTTGAAGTTTTTACTTTAAAGTTAGTTATGATAATACATAATCTGTTTCATGGCTGGGATATATTTGTGTGTTTCCAAATAAGTAGTTTTGAATTAAGATGATTTAAGAGTTGTTCTTCTATAGAGTTGGGAAGGACATTTATTTTAGTACATTACAGTGAAATCTAAAAGAGTAGATTTTGACAAGAGACATTTTGCTGACACAGAATATTTTGTTCATTTTGACTCTCAAATAAGTTCTTCTGTCATAATGATTGATTTATATTCATTTTAGACTGTACAGTTTCATAACTGAGTTTTCTATCTATAAGGTACAGAGATCCTTGTTTAAGTTAATGATAAATTAAATAATTATCTTCAAAGGTGACAGATTGGTCACATGTATTTGACTAGTACAAAGATTAACTTAAGATTAGTTAAATAAAAAAAGTACTATGAATATGAGTTATTGAAATCGAGTGCTAGTTTTAAATTTAGCATGATGGGGGGAACACAATTTAGTAAGGTATCATTGACTTAATTGTGATAGTTTTTTGTCCTTTTGGACTTAGTTTTAATTCCATAACTTATCTGCACTAGTCATTGTTGAGCTATTTACTGCCTATTTTGAACCAGCCACTGATCTGCTGCTGCTCATCAGGTGGAAAAACCTGGGAAATCATATTTGGTATTCATTTGCTTTGTTGACCGTAACTCTTAGAGCAATTTGAAACAGTTAAAGAACAAAACCCTAAATATTTGAAATGAAAGGCCATTGGAAGTAATTTTGTCATGGATTTTCTCATTTCTACCAAAAGACCATTTCAAGTGACCAGTGAATTTGGTGAAATCTAAGTGGTGAGTTAGATAGTAGCTCTGTAGCTGAGGTGTATGTCTAAATCTCATTTGTTAGTAATAAACTAATTGCCAAATATTTTGTTGCATGAAAATCATTAAGACATGGAAGACTTATGACTACTTGATTGATGAAAATTTTATTCCTATTTTGTCCTTATTCTTAAAAAGTCATATGATTCAAACATCTGTGATTTCTTCCATCTAATAGTTAATAAGTCAGTTCATAATCGCCTTTCACAAGTATCTACACTTGTGGTACTCCAGAAAGCTATAGAGCAGGGAATTTTTAATCTTTTTTGGTTATAGCTTCCTTTGTGAATATGATGAAAGCAATGGATCCACTGCCCACTTCCTAGAAAAATGCATGTACTCATAGAAGTTGGAATACAAGTCCAAGGAGTTTATAGACACCTTGAAAATTGTTCATGGACCCTTCATGGAGACCATGGCCTTAAGTTTAAGAACCACTTTTGTAGAGGTAGGTTTTTTTAAAAACCATATTGTGTCCTAATTTGTAACTTCAGACCACTTTCTTCTTGGAAGCCTAATGGATTTACTTTCTTACCAGTAGTTCTACAAACTACTCAGAGTATCAATGATTTCTGAGTCTAGTGAATGTTTGGCTGTATTCAAGGGAAAGAATCAGGAAAATGGAATAAAATAATTGCACGAAAGGGAAGAGCCAGCTAGCAATGAGATACAGGTGCTGGTAGACCTAGAAAAAAAAGGACAGGGAAGAAAAAAGGAGAAGAAGGAAATCTGATATGAGTTGTTGAAGGACTTGTTTGGCAATTAGTATATGTTGACTTGTATTGGTTTACAATCTAGGTGTAGGATAAGCTCCTTGTAGGGCAGGGAATTTGTCTTATTGGCAACTCTTTTGCTCCCTGTTGCTTTATAGGGATTCAAGTTTTGCCACATGCTGGAATTTCTCTAAAATACATACAATTCTTGTAATAAAGTAGATGATCTTGAGTAGGAAACTGCATTTAATATGTTAAACTTTCCTATATAAAGACTTCTGAAGAAAATATCTTAGGGTCTTGTGTACTTGCTCCTGGGGTTCCTGAGCAAGGCACAGAGTGATTATTTACAGATTATGAGAGTTAGACTAGGTGATTTCCGAGGTCTCCTTCAGCTTTAATATTTAACTAAATGTGTTTTTAAAAGCAGAAGTGGCCTGTTTAATCAAATTGGTATAATTTGTGCTTATTGCCATCACATAGGTTAAGCATTAATGTTGTTTTCACAGTATTGAAAGATGGAATGTATAGAAGAGGAAATGGAGGGGACTTGTTAATGGAGAAGGCTTCTAGGAGCAGTGATTCTCAAACTTTTTGATCTCGGGACCTCCTTATACTCTTAACAGAGTTTTTGTTTATGTGGGTTTAATGTCTGTCAATATATATTAGAAATTGAAATAAAATTTAAAAATATTAAATTAATATACAAATCATAAACTTGTTACATGTCAACATAAATAGCATTTAAAAATTTTATTGAAGTTTGTTTGATTTACAATGTAGTGTTAGTTTCTGGTGTACAGCAAAGTGATTCAGTTATACGTATATATACATATTCTTTTTCATATTCTTTTTCATTATGGTTTATTACAGGATATTTAATACAGTTCCCTGTGCTATACAGTAGGACCTTGTTGTTTATCTATTTTATATGTAGTAGTTTGTATCTGCTAATCCCAGAATCCTTTTTTATCCCTCTCCCACCCCCTTTCTCCTTTGGTAACCATAAGTTTGTTTTCTATGTCTGTTGAGTATGTTTCTGCTTTGTAAATAACTTGATTTGTGTCATATTTTAGATTCCCCATATAAATGACATCATATGGTTAAATAGCATTTTATAATTATCAACTCTTTTCATGTTATCCTAAATAGCATTTTCTAAAACAAAGCAAAACGGTGAGAAGAATGATATTGTTTTACATTTTTGTAAATCTCTTTAATGTCAAGCTTAATAGAAGATAACTGGATTCTCATACCTGCTTCTGATTCAGTCTGTTGTCATATGGTTGATGTATATGAAGAAGTATCTGACCTCACACAGATAGTTGGAAAAGGGAAGAGTATTTTATTAGCCTATTCAGATCATTGTGGATATTCTTTTTGATAGTACACCAAAACTTGACAAGTGGTAGTTCCTTTTTTTTTTTTTTAGTACACTATTAATATACTTAATACACATTCAGCAAATGGTAGTCATAGCAGAAATAGTGTTAAAAATAGACAAGTGTTAGTTTCTTAAAGGTTAGTTCAAATGTGGAATCTGAAGACATATCAGTAAACTTTTCTACTCTGTTTTGCTAAAATCTTTTGGTCTAGTTTGTACTTTGAATGGTTCTTCTACCCATGCATGATTTTGAAATATATCTTGGTCATTTGGAAAATACTGGTTCACTGAGTTATACATATCTTCCACTTAAATGTTAACACATTTCACTACACAAGATCAAAAAATTACATTTGTTAATATTACCACCAAACTCATCAGAAAAGTTTTTAAGTACTCGGAAGGTGTCACACAGTGGGTGACACAAATGTTTCAAAATTCTAATTTTTTCACCAAAGCTCGAATTTTATCATTGGCACCAAAACTGTAGTTGTTTTCCTTGAGGTAGCAGTTCTACTTAGTTCATTTTCCGAAAAATGTCTGCCAAATATCTAAGTTGAAATAACGATAGTTTGTCCGTCTTTTTTTTTTTTTTTTTAAGCCGCTGGTTCAGCTTGCAACTCAATTGTACAAGTGCTTTTCTTCATACTTAGTAAGCAGCAGAAGTGCTTTCTGTATAATTTCCATTTTATCACACAGAAAAAAGATATGTACTCAAAGTGTAATTAAATTGACAATTTTTACTGTTTCATCAAGGACATTCTGAAGTGAAACTGACTTTTTTTAAGCTGCAGTGCCTGGTGATGAAGAATACAATGACTGCTAGTACAGTTTGGTTCCACTGCCTTGCATCAGTGCAAATGTCAACACAGTGAAAAAGGACAATAATCTCTTAGTATTGTAAAAATAATTTTGAATTTGTGGACCCCTGAGAGGCTCTCAGGAAATCGCAGGGGTTCACGGGCCACCTTTTGAGAATTGCAAGTCTATGTAAAGTGAACCACAGATAAAATATAACTTGCCCAAGTCCATTATTTTATCTTCACCTAAAATATCTGTATGGAAAGATTATCTGAAAAGAAAGAGGTTTTTAGTTTGCTACTCCTGAAGGCAGCAGAATACATCCTTAAGTCATTATCATGGTCCTCTGGGAGGATTTATTAAGTGCCTATACAAGCATGATGTTCTGTTGAATATTCTTAAAAGGTAAGACAGTTTTTGCCCTTAGTAAGTGGACCCTATATTCAGTCTTGACTGCACACATAAAAGCAAAAAGGACAGGCCAATATATGCACATTGGTTGAGTCACAATTTTCCACACAGATCTAGCCTAAGCTTCCTGGGGTTCCTGAGCAAGGCACAGAGTGATTATTTACAAATTATGAGAGTTGGACTAGGTGATTTCCGAGGTCTTGTTCAGCTTTAATATTTAACTAAATGTGTTTTTAAAAGCAGGAGTGGCCTGTTTAATCAAATTGGTATAATTTGTGCTTATTGACATCACATAGGTTAAGCATTAATGTTGTTTTCACAGTATTGAAAGATTGAATGTATGGAAGAGGAAATGGAGGGGACTTGTTAATGGAGAAGGCTTCTAGGAGCAAGTGGATTTTAAGTGTCAGGGAAGAAGAAATTTGAAATGTAGGGAAATGAACATTGCAAGGTATTTAACATATTTCTGAGGAGTCTTTATTCTCTTTAGTAGAGAAGGAGAATTTGAGTTTAGAAATAACCCTAGGCCTGTAGATTGGAGAATCTGCCAGTGGTATGCCCAGATATTGCCATGTGTAGTATGAACTATTGAAAGATCTCCAAAGTAAAAAGTGGATCCAAACAAAAATAATGTTGGTTTTGCGGTTCTCTTAGCCCCATAAATTATATTTTGACAAGAGAGCTGTAATTTTTTTTTGAAGGGAAAAACAGTGTTTGGGCTTTTAAAAGTATTAATTTTTTTCTTTTCAATGGAAAAAAACTTACTATATTACCTTAAGGTATTTTCTGATCTTCCTTCTAACATTCTATAAAGAAGGAACACTATTTAGTAAGGGAAAAAAATCTCTCCCAAACTCAGGTGCTCATATTCGGTCTAATACAGTGTTAAAATCCTTTTTGTTAAAAAAAAAAAAAAAAAAAAAAAAGCTAGTTGGAGAGACTCAGTAAATCCTGGGAAGGTACTGTTTAGATCCTTAAAAAGGAGAGAGGGCTTTTGTGAAGCAATTTTGTGTTCAGGCAAATCAAACTTGGTAGGTGGAAGAGCTGCTATTGTGGCAATATTTAAGGAAAAAAGACTCCAGAGACTATGTATTTTGGAAATATTTGACAACATTAGCAACATCAACTACTGACAAAAAAAAAAAAAAGAAAAAGAACCACCTCTTTGGCAAATCTTTCACAGTTGTACCAAGAAAAGCAGCTTCATTGGAACATTTTCATAAACTATCATCAGTTATGCAGCAGCGGCTTCACAAATCAGAAATGATATCTTCAGGCACTGCTGTCAAGTGTTATTCAAATAATACCAGCCTCACATTTGAATAACAGCAGACATTTTGAATTAATTAATCAGATGAGATAGTCTAGGCCTTTTCTCATTAGTCTCTGGGTCAGGCTTGGGAAGATATATGCGTTGGTGATGATATACTTGTCTTTAATCATGATTTATGAAGATTTAGGATTGTGTGTGATTTGTCAAAGGTTCTGGGAAAAGGCTGGTGCATATTTCATTACCTAATCTGAGATTGATTTTATGATGCTAAGAGATATCACACTATTGTTCAAATGTGTGGGAAGTACAGGTAGACACAGCATCTCAGACTTTTTACTGGCTTATCTTTGCAACTGTCAAACAATGCTGTAAACTTTAACTGCTTGTAGTTAACAATTCCTGCTTTAATTATAGGCAGATTTTTCATTCTGTCCAAAGGGAGAAGTTTCAATGCTTATTTAGCTAAAATGCATAGCAGACATTATAACTATGACCTGGTATGAATCATGGGCAAAGTTGGTAAATTTCATGGGTTGGTCATGGTGAAACATAAAATTTCATGGCTTGTCAAAGATTAATAGAAAAATCCCATTAAAATGGTGCAAATAAGGAAAGAATAACAAGTAAGGTTACTCTCCTTACATGTTACCTTCCCTCTCAGGACTAATTTTATCAAAATTGGGATGTAAAATTGTATTTTTCTGTTATTTAAGCAACGTTAACATCCTACTATTAAATGAAATCATGTATATGAAAATATCTAGTACAGTGCCTGGTATATAGTAGGTACTGCATATTTGCTAATTTTCTTTTCTCCTTTTCTACCCACTTTTCTTTCATTCAATTTAATGTTTAAAACTTTGTTAGCATTGTTTAACCTTTTCTTTTTTTACAGTTCGAACTTTTAATCCTGCTGAGTCTTAATTCCTTGGAGAGTGTTTTATTTTGCAGAGAGGAGTGCAAGTGTGGAGAGCAGCCTGGATAACTACGGAGGACATATTGTGATACTGAGTTCATGTTGTGTCTGCTTGTACAGTGTGTTTTATGGCAGTGGTTAGCTGGTAGATACACGAGAAATCAAATATTAACCTCTCAGTGTATATGAAGCATGCACTGCCTAATTCAAAGTGGATCTTTCTGTATCATCTACCTGCAGTTACATATTTGTGATAAGTCGTGTCTGGTTTTCATTTCACTCTCAAGGAAACTAAAATGCATACTACATGAAGGATTAAGGAATAGTAAGATGATTTTCAACCTTGTCATACAAAATAAAAATTTACTTTTCTTTCCCGTTTTAGACAGATGATTGACAGGTATTTTTTATTTATTTTTTTATTTTTTAAATTTTAATTTATTTATGACTGTGTTGGGTCTTCGTTTCTGTGTGAGGGCTTTCTCTAGTTGCGGCAAGCGGGGGCCACTCTTCATCGCGGTGCACAGGCCTCTCACTATCGCGGCCTCTCTTGTTGCGGAGCACAGGCTCCGGACACGCAGGCTCAGTAGTTGCAGCTCATGGGCCCAGTTGCTCCGCGGCATGTGGGATCTTCCGGGACCAGGGCTCGAACCCGTGTCCCCTGCATTGGCAGGCGGATTCTCAACCACTGCGCCACCAGGGAAGCCCCATGACAGGTATTTTTAAAATTGAAATGGTTCTGAATAATGATTAGTTCTTTTTCACGTCTACGTTTTGGGAACAGGGTTAGTACTCCTAAAGCAACATTTGACACATTTTAACGCAGTTAGAAGCAGACAGTTCTAATTGATATTCACTTTGGGGTTGGTATAATGGTTTATAAATAATAAGATGATTGATATTTGGAGAGATACAGTACTTAAGCGTAGTTTAGGAGGCAGTTTGATGCAAAAGAACAATACTGGTTTTGGAATCCAGCAGATCTGTCCCACTTCTAGAACTGCTACTTAATTGATTTGTTACACTTAAGTTTTCCTGAGCCTTAGTGATCTTTTCCCTAATGTGAGGCCACTAATACGTAGCTCTTCAGGTTGTTGTGAGAATTTGAGGTGAATGTGTATACAGTACCTAATGTGGTGTCTGGTATATCAGGTGCTTAGTAAATTGCAGCTATTGCTGTTATTTAATCTATTCATTTATATCTTCAAGAAACATGTGAGGACTCACTAAATGCCAGTAACACAAGGTATCAGAGATACAAAACAAATGCTTTCCAGTGAGAAATAGAGTGATATTTATAGATAGAGTGTATTTATGTGGATAAATACAAGCTGATTCATCAAGTAAGAAGAGGCAGGAGATGAGACAGGGATCACATCAATGAGGCTTTAATCTGTGTGGGTGAGTAGGGTCTTTATTTTGTGTTTTGGACAGTTACTGATGGGTTTAAGCAAGAGAATGACATGATCAGAGATTTTTTACATAGTTCACTTTGGAAATTATTGGAAGGAATATACTGGTTAGGAGGCTTTTTGCAGGTCAGTGATGATGTGTTCTTGTAGTGGGTAATAGTGGGGATTAAAAAAGAGGGAATAATGGTTTTATGAAAACTAAAAAAAGAAGAGGAAGGATTAAATGGTAGATTAGAATTTTTTGGTCTCTCTTCATTTGACTGACTCCTCCTATGTATCCTCAGGATCTTAGCCTGGATGTCCTTTTTCCAGGAAACCTTTTTGACCTCCCCCAAGTCTGTGTTAGCTGCTTATTTTATGTGCTCTGATAGCATTCCGTATTTTCACTTCTTACTCTGCTTAAGACACTGTATTTTAATTATGTATTTAATTTTGTGTTGCCTCCAGTAAACTGTGAACTCTCTGAGGGCAGAGATATTGTGTTTTGTTCATCATTGTGTCTCCTAGCATGTAGTAGGAAACAGTCAATGTCAATATGTTGAAATGAATGAATGTAGTATGTGAAGGAGAAGGAGAAAACAAGGATGTCTGTTAATTACTTCTTCCTTTCCAATTCAGGTGCCATTTACTTATTTATTTCCACATTGACCTGGCTAGAACTTCCACCACAGTGATGAAGAGCATGGTGAAAATGGACATCCTTGTCTTGTTCTTGATCTTAGAAGGAAAGCTTCCAGTGAATTGAATATTGTGGTAGTTGTGGATTTTTCGTAAATGCCCTTTATTGTGTTGAGGAAGTTTCCTTCTACTCCTAGTTTTCCAAGTGTTTTCATTATGAAGTGATACTGTGTTTTGTCAAATGCTTTTTATGTATCAGTTGAGGCAATCATTTAAAAAAAAACTCATTCTGTTTATGTGATATATTACCTTGATTGATTTTTATATATTGAGCCACCCTTGCATTCCTGGGATAAATCCCACTTGGTCATGGTGTATAATAATCCTTTTAAAATGCTCTTGGGTTTGGTTTGCTAGTATTTTGTTGATTATTTTAGTATCTACATTCATAAGGGATACTGGTTTGTAGTTTTCTTTTCTTGTGGTAACTTTGTCTGGCTTTGATATCATAATAATACTTGCCTTAAAGAATGAGTTAAAAGTGTTCCCTCCTCTTCTATTTTTGGGAAGAATTTGAGAAGGATTAGTGTTAATTCTTCTTTAAACATTTGTAGAAGTTACCAGTGAGGCCATCTAGTCCTGGCCTTTTCTTTGAAGATTTTTTGATTTCTTTTTCAGTCTCCTCACTTGTTATAGATATGTTCAAATTTTCTATTTCTCCTTGAGTCCGTTTAGGTAATTTGTGTGTTTTAAGTAATTTTTCCATTTTTTTCTAGGTAATCTAATTTGTTGGTGTACAATAATTTTTAAAAATTTCTGTATGGTTAGTACTAATGTTCCTACTTTCATTTCTGGTTTTAGTTATTTGCATCTTCTCTCAGGTTTTAGGCTAACTAGATTTTGTCAACTTTGTTGATCTTTTCAGAGAACTAAAATTTGGTTTCATTGATTCTATCGTTTTTCTGTTCTCTATTTTTTAAATCTCCACTCTAACCTTTATTATGTCCTTTCTTCTAGCATTGGGTTTCATTTGTTGATTTTCTATTTTCTTAAGGTGTGAAGTTGGGTTACTGATTCGATCTTTCTTCTTTTTTGATGTAGGCATTTACAGATATATTCCGAGTACTGCTTTTGCTGTATCTTGCAAGTTTTGGTATATTGTGTTTTCTTAAGTATGTCTTATACAGTTTTGTTCCTCATTCCATTACCTGCTTCTTTTGTGTTTAATTGATTTTAAAAAAATTATTTATTTACTTATTTAATTTTTGGCTGCGTTGGGTCTTTGTTGCTGCGTGTGGGCTTTCTCTAGTTGCGGTGAGTGGGGGCTAGTCTTTGTTGCGGTGCTCGGTCTACTCATTGCGGTGGCTTCTCTTGTTGCGGAGCACGGGCTCTAGGTGCGCAGGCTTCAGTAGTTGTGGCACGCGGGCTCAGTAGTTGTGGCTTGTGGGCTCTAGAGCACAGGCTCAGTAGTTGTGGCACACGGGCTTAGTTGCTCCGTGGCATGTGGGATCTTCCCGGACCAGGCCTCGAACCCGTGTCCGCTGCATTGGCAGGCAGATTCTTAACTACTGTGCCACCAGGGAAGTCTCTAATTGATTTTTTGTAGTGTACCATTTTGACTCTCTTCTCATTTCCTTTTGTGTATATTTTTTAGATATTTTCTTACTGGTTACCGTAGGGATTACAATATCTTAAATTTGTGACACTGTGATTTAAATTGACGTCTGCTTAGGTTCAATAACATACAAAACTCTACTCCTATTACAGCTCCCATCTTTGTCCTTTATGTTGTTATTGTCATAAATTACATCTTTATACATTTTGTGCTCACTAAAATAGATTTATAATTTTTAAAATGCATTTGTCTTTTAAATCATATAGGAAACACAAAGAGGAGTTACAAACCAAAATACAGTAACGTTGGTTTTTATATTTACCTGTGTAATTACCTTTACTGAAATTCTTTGTCTCTTCATATGGCTTTGAGTTACTGTCTAGTGTCCTTTCATTTCAGCCTGAAGGACTCCCTTTGGCGTTTCTTGAAGGCAAGATCTACTCACAATGAAATCCCTCCACTGCCTTAGAATGCCTTAATTTCTTTTTCATTTTTGAAGGATAATTTTACTACATATAGAATTCTTAGTTGGCACTTTTCTTTTTTCCCCTTAGCACTTTATGTATATCATACCACTACCTTCTAGCTAGCCTTCATGGTTTCTGATGAGAATTTTGGCTGTTAATGTTATAGAGGACTTTTTTGTACATATGAGTTGCTTCTTTTTGCTACTTTCAGCATTCTCTCTTTGTCTTCCAGTGTGGCTCAGTGAGGATGTCTTTGTGTTTATCTTCTTGGAGCTTATTGAACTTCTTCTGTGTGTAGCTTCATGTCTTTTATCAAACTGTGGAAGTTTTTGGCCATTATTTCTTCAAATATTCTTTCTGCCCCTTTCTGTCTCTCCTCTTTTTCTGGGACTCCCATTATATACATGTTTATATATTTGGTGGTGTCCCACAGGTCTCTTAGGCTCTTTTCATTTTCTTTTCCTTTTCTTCTCCTCAAACTGGATAATTTCAGTTGACTAGCTTCAAGTTCTGTGATTCTTATGTCTGCTCAAATGTGCTATTGAAACCTTCGAGTGAATTTTTCATTTTGGTTATTGTATTTTTCAGCCTCAGAATTTCTGTTTGTTCCTTTTTTATAATTTTTATCTCTATTGATAGTCTCTGTTTGTTGAGACATTATTCTCCTGGTTTCTTTTAGCTCTTCGTCTTTAGCTCTTCAGGTATATTTAAGACAGTTTATTTAAAATCTTTGTTTAGTATATTCAGTGTCTATGCTTCCTCAGGCACAGTTTGGTTAATTTCTTCTCGAATGTACCATATTTTCTTGTTTCTTTGATTGCTTTGTGATTTTTTTTTTTTTGCTTGTTGAAAACCGAACATTTTGAATCATATAAAGTAGTATCTCAGGAAATCATGGTCTTCTCCTTCCTCAAGGAGGGTAATTGTTGCTTGCTGTGGACTCTGACTCTTGTTAGTTTAGGGATTTTTAAAAACTATTTTTGTAAAGCCTGTGTTTGTTATTTATGTGCTCTGAAATCTCTTCCTTTAGTTTATGTTTGGCTAGTGTTTTGATAGAGATTTCCTTTAATGCCAGGAGGAGCCCCCCAAAAAAAGAAGGAAGAGGAGGAGGAGAAAATCATTTCCCAGTGTTTGCTAATTGTCTCTGTTCGGGGCATCCCTTCATCTGTTAGCTAGGCTATTTGCAACTGTGCCTTAGTCTTTACTCACTGCTTGTGCTGAGATTAGAGATCAACCAGAGGTGAAAGCTTAGGTATTCTTAGGTCTCAGAGCATGTGTCCTGCCCTTAGCATTCACATGACTTTCTAAATTCTAGTGTATGTGGTGCCTTTGAATGCCCTAATTTCCCAAGAAACTTTCTCCCCAGCATTTTCTCCCAGGTTTTCTGTGCTGTATTGTTTGCCTCAACTATCATCTTTTGCCCCTGCTGGCAGCAGATTTTTCCTTTTTCTTTCTTTCTTCCCCTCCCCCCCGACTTTTTTTTTTTTTAAGGAATGTCTCCTTTTGCACCATGAGTGAGTTCTAAGTTAGGTGAAAGAGATAAACACCTTGCATTAGTCCTTCAGGCAGCCCCCATACAGGTCAAAACAAACACAATTCTCTGAGAATAAGATCTGCCCTGCTTTCTCCAGAACCAGGGACTCAGTGTTTGCTTGTTTGCTGTAAATTTTTGACTGTTTTAGAGTTCTGAAAAATTTGATTCTGACAGATTTTGCTTGGTTTTTCAATGTTTCTGTGGAGGGACTGGCCCTTGGAGCTATTTACTCTTGTCTGCTGATCTAACTCTGGAAAGGGAGTTAAGTTTTGAGTTTGTGGTGCCTATGGGAAGGCCCTGTCTACATGTTCTACAGGTAGTTAGATACAAGAGTTTGAATCTTTCTTTCTTAGGGAGGAGATCTGAGCTATAGATAGGGATTGGGGGTTATCAGTTTATTGTGGAAAAATGCATGAGTGGATAATATCATCAGAGAGGCTCCAGGGAATCTCACCATAGAGAAAACCACAGTGGAGGCAGAGAACTAATGGTTACAAAGTACAAGGAAAACCAGGGGTCTGTGGTAGAGTGAAAACTAAGAAGATATAGTTGCAAAGAGAGGAGAATGATTTCCACTGTGAAGATGAAACTTCCCCAGTAAGGTAAAACTGAAACAACGTGTCCTTATCATAAATTTTTTCAATAGAACAGTGACATTTGAATGAAAAGAGGAGGTGAATTGTATGATAATTAGAAGGTAATGCAAGGTTAATGTAGATTGTAACATTAGTATATACTTGGGGTTTTTTCTTGGCAGATGGGAGAAAAGGAGAGGGGTGAAGTGGATTATGGGGCTTTGTTGTAAGAATAGTTAAGATACTCAACTTTATAATCCATTGTGAATAGGTAAGAGGGCTAAGGCAGAGGGATTTGAGGATTGGTTGACTCAGACTGAGGAACAGGTGGAGTGGGAGAAAGGGACTGAGGCGGTTGGCAGAATAAGAGACTGTGGTCACAGAATGAGACGTTTGAATTTTACTTCAGAGATAGAGCAGTTCCAGGTGATGAGTGATAACGTCCAGGGTGTGGCCCTAGGAGTTGGTGAGTCAAAGTGAAATGGAGCTTAAGGTTATTAATTTTTAAGGTGGTCAAAGAACTGTAAGGCTAAGATATTGGCTGAATTTCTTATTTTCTCCCTGAAGCCAGCCTAATAGCATGATTTGGGGTGGAGAGGAAGACTGAGCTTTGCGCTAACATTTTTAATGAATGTGGACAATTATTAATATTAGTTAATGAACAACAGTGGATGCAGCCTTGCCAAGTTAATTTTTCTTAGATAATTAGTTGTTTCCTATGGAGATAAAGCTATGGTCAGTTTATTTGGAAATAAGCAGTTATTAAGTTAGGAAAATGAAACCCATATAAGCACTTTTCATACCATTAATTTATTCTGCAAACATTTACTGGATGCTTTTTCTTGGCCTTGAAGTTGCTCACAGCCTGGGGACGGGGGGGGGCAAACATCTAAGTAGATCATTGATATAGTGTGCTAAGTGTCATAGTAGAGTAGTGGTCTCATGTGGGATAGATCCCAAAATCCATTGGGATGGGCAAGAAACCATCAAAACGTCTACTTAAATTTTTCCATTTCACTGTATTTACTTTCTTTATAGTTTTTTAAAATTAATTAATTAATTTTTGGCTGCATTGGGTCTTCGTTGCTGTGCGTGGGCTTTTCTCTAGTTGCGGTGAGTGGGGCCTCCTCTTCATTGTGGTGCGTGGGCTTCTCATTGCAGTGGCTTCTCTCATTGCGGAGCACGGGCTTTAGGTGCATGGGCTTCAGTAGTTGTGGCATGTAGGCTCAGTAGTTGTGGCTCGCGGACTCTAGAGTGCAGGCTCAGTAGTTGTGGTGCATGGGCTTAGTTGCTCCACGACATGTGGGATCTTCCGGGACCAGGGCTTGAACCTGTGTCTCCTGCATTGGCAGGTGGATTCTTAACCACTGCGCCACCAGGGAAGTCCCTTTATAGTTTTTTAATGCAAGAGATTTCAGACAATATAAAAAGTGTAGCTAACATAACAAACATCCGTATACATAGCATGTAGTTTAAGAAATAAAATATTACAGATGCAGTTGGAAGCTTCTTGTATATTCTTCCATAATCCCATCTTCCTTTCTCTTTTCTCCTTCCTCTTCACACTGAATTTGGTGTTCATCATTCACATGAATTTTTTTTCAGCTGCATGTTTTGAACCTTATAAGATTGTTTTATAGTGTTCTCATCTTTCTGTGATATGCTTTATTCCCACTCAACATTGATTTTAAGAATTTTCAATATTGATACATTTAGCTCAAGTTCATTTATTTTTCCTGCTGCATAGTGTCCCACAGTATGACTATTCTTTCTTAATTCTCCTGATGGTGGTTGCTTAAATTGCTCTAATTTTTCATATCTTAAACTGCTGTATAAATGTTCCTTACACATCTTTTTGAGCTCAGTTATCAATTGTTTCATAAGCAATCGACTCAAACTTATAGCAGCTTAAAACAGCAAATATTTATCATCTCAGTTTCTGTGTGTTAAGCATCTAGGCACAGCTTAACTGGGTGCCTCGAGGTTAGAGTCTCTGACAAGATTAAAATCAGGTGGCAGCAGATCCCCAGTCATCTCAAGGCTTGCCTAGGGTGGGATCTGCCTCCTTGCTCACTCACATGGCTGTTGGCAGGCCTCAGATCCTCACTGGCTCTTGGCCAGAGGCATCCTCCTTATGTGGCCTCCATAGGGCAGCTTACAATATGGCAGCTGGCTTCCAGCAGAGTGAATGAGAGAGGGAACCCAACGTAGAAGCCACAGTGTATTTGTAACCTAATCTTGGAATCCCATCACTTCTGCCATATTCCTTTCTGTAGGAATGAGTGTGAATAGCAGGAGGTGGGATCATGCGAGACCTTCTTAGAGGCTGCCTACCACACTGGTTCATAGGGCACACATCATCAGCTTTACTAGATGTTGTGAAATCTCTTCCTGAAGTGGCTGTTCTAATGTATACTTTCCTAGAAAATAGGATTTAAACTTTACTAATGTTTAAAATAGGAATTGGCATGGTGGCTTGTGTTTTAGAGACTTCTTTGTTACTTAAAGTATTGATATTTGGTATTGGGAAGGAATATTGGGAGTTGCTGGTTTGGTTTGATGTATTGCCAGCTTGTGTTACTGGTTGGGAGTATTTGTATATTATGTTATTTAGGTCTAACTTAATTAAATGCTTGTGAAATGGACAAGTTATCTAAGAAAGATCTGCAAAGAAACACATGGATTGACATAAGAGGAATAATACAAGTGTGTGTTAAGAAAATGGGAGAACTGATACTTCTACTCTTGGTTCTAGCTCTTAGCTGCGTATGAGGGAAAATTAATTATGATGTATAATGTTTGACAGGAAGTCAGTGAAAACATTAAAATCACAGAGACCATTTCTTTTATAATTAAATTATAATATTTATAATTTTTATTTTTGTACTTTATAATTTACCACTGTTGTAACAATAAACCTTACCCTAATTGTATACTATTGTGTAAGATAATAGCTAATAATAGTAGTACATGCACATTTTATATATTTAAATTAAATAAATATATATTGGGTACATGATTGAATTTGTAGACTATTTTACTTAGAATCCTAGAGGTATGAAAATACTGGAGTAGGAGTAAGGAGGACAGAGCAAATGATTGTCTAAAGAAGTTAGGAAAGGCTTCACAAAGGAAGTAGATTTTGATCTCCATCACAAAGGACAGAGAGGAATCTAAATGGCAGAAAAAGAGTAAGGAAGACATTTTTGACAGAGGAAGCAGCATTTACAATGGAATAGATCCTTCAGGGTATGACTTTTTGAAGAATAATAACTTCCCTAAGTGGTTAGAGTGAGGATTGTGGGGGAGGTGAAGGAAGATGAGAATGGAGGTGGCCAGAATGTAGGCTCTGTATAGCTAGTAGAGATCAGTTAAGGAGGACATTGGCATGATCCACTGGAACTAAGGAGTTTCTTAGTTTTCTGATTAGAAACTGGCTACTTTGGCATTACAGTGCTATCCTTTAGGTCAAGACTTCAAAGGACAGCCTCAGTTTACAGCTCCCAGTGATGGGGAGCAATGGTTTACCATTGAGAATTTCAGACTATTGTTTTTGTTTTTCATAAACAAAAAATTGAGAGGAGATAAATTTTATTATTATTATTCTTTAAGCAGCTTTATTGAGGTGTAATTCAGTTAAACTGCGCATATTTAAAAATTACAATTTGGTAAGTTTTGACGTGTATATACCTGTGATTCCATCACTGCAATTAGGGTAATGAACACATTCATCACCCCAAACTTTTCTTTGTGCCTTTTAGATGAAGTTTTAAAAATTTAACACTATATTAACATAAGTATTTGTGAAATAAAATCATTCTTGTAGGGAATTTAGTGAGTGGTTACATTTTAAAAGCTTTCTATTACAAAGAACTAAAACATGCACAAACTAGAGAGAACAGTGTAACAGACTTTCATGTGCCTGTCACCCAACTTCAGTGTGTGGTAGTGTTTTAAATTTTACTATAATGCTTATACTTTTTGCTTTCTTACAAAAGTAGTGCTCTCTTACAAAAGTCTGAGCATATGAATTCTTCATTTTACAAATGAGGAAATTAAAACCTGGAGAAATTGAATCAAAAAATTTTAAATTATGGAAATGTTGGAGTGGAAGGGGACGAAAAAACATATTTTTTACTCCTGTGTATGTGAGACCCTTGCTACTCAAAAGTGTGCTCTGTGGACTGGCAGTATGACCGTCACCTGGGAGCTTAATAGAACTGCAGATTGTCATGCCCCACCCCAGACCTACTGAAGCAGAAATTGTATTTTAACAAGGATTCCAGGTGATCGCATGACATTAAAGTTTGAGAAGCATAGTGTTAGGGCAGATTGCCTCTTTGGGCAACAATGAACTTTTAGAATTAAGAATCTTTCTTGAACTGAGGTAGGTAAAATGGAAAAAAATAGAAACCTGACTTTAGTTACTGCTTAGTTTCTGTTATTGAATGATGGCTCATATAGTACTATGAGAAGATAATATTTTAGCTTTCCCTATGTCACCATTTTCAATTTATAGGAAAAAAAAAGATTCTGAGGATAAAATAACAAATAAGTACTCTAAACAATTATAATTACCCATTAATGCCTTTTGCCAGGATTATGTTTGGTCTGTAAGAGGAAGTAGAAGCCTTATGGCTATTTTTTTTTTTTATAGCTCCATAAATTGATAAAACAAAGCAAAACCCAGAGTCTCTCCCACCCTCTCATTCCACAGATAGCAATGCTGGGCAACCAGAAGGCAGAATTAAACACTGTTCAGTGTGTATACCAAGGGAGGACCTCATGTTGTGTTCAATCTAGCTGGCTAGGAAACCCTTCCATTAGCCTCTTCCTAATGTTTGTTTGCACTGAATGAGCCATCACATTTTGAAGGCAACACTGACTGAATTCAGTATTGATGCATTCACTTACCAACTTTTCTGCCTCTGGCAGAACAGTCTTTTACTAATGGTAGTGTACAAACAGCAGCCACTGGCTTCATCCTCATTCTAAAGGAAACCTTGTAATATTGCTTCTATTGCCATATCCCATATATGTACGAGCCCCATTATAATTCTGTTTTTTGTGCCTGTGCTCCGGAAGCATTTTCTAGATCATGGTTACTTGTTAATGGAAACCCTTTTGGTATGGTCCCAGGTAAAAACCTGTGCAGGACTGAAATGTGTTCTGAGGTATACTGTGTTATAGTAAGATACTAGTATCTTAACAAAGAGAAAATATCATTGCTGTTCTTTTGATTTGTAATGTTTTCACATATATCACCTAGCTGGTGTTATCTTCAAACCTTTATGGAGAATGATTTGGCAGCTGAAAAAACATTTAGATTCAGAATTTAGGAAAAGAGGTTTTTACTATTCCTTTTTACTGCTATTATATTCTTTCTGATGAAAGCATATGCTCTAGAGCTAACCAGTAAAATAAATGATTCCAGTTTTACTAGATCTTGAGTCCTCAGAGCCTTGTATGTAGTCAAACAATTGTATATAACATGTAAACTACCATGATTCCCACGATGCCTTATTGGATCTAAAGAAACCCATACATCAGATCCCATAGTATGTTAATAGAGGGCTTTACCCAGTGGAATTATTTCACTGGCATTGACACTATGAGACTGTGGACCATTAACAACAATACAATTTCCATTTTAATGCTAATGGAAATTTTAAAAATGTAAAATAAATCTTTAACATATAAAGACCCAAATCAATTAAAATAATTTACTGAAGTGCTATCACTTTTAAGCATTATATTTGAGCTTATGATATGAGAGATATAAAACCATGCCATTTGTACATATAGTGAGCAGTTGTTGAAAGTTTGCATCTTCACTATTTTGAGTATGAAGGACTAAGAGTCTTCTTGCATGTTGTGGATTGTCTTTACTTAATTTCAGCCTTAACTCTTAAGCTATAAAATCCAGTTTGTGCTTTTGTGGTGTTCTACGTGTTCGTTTTCTTTCATTTGTGGTTATATAATTAGTAATATATAGTGAAAATGTGGTTAGTGTGAAAACAACTCAAATTAAAATTGGAAACTGGACTTGGCATGTATTCATTTCACTACCCAGGGTTAAAGTCCAGAGCCACAGATAGTGGCTCTTCACCTTCCTCTCCTGGTATTTTAGCTTTACTGATGATTTGAAACCATAGCAGTTAATATGCTTTAGCCTTTGCTTTTACAGCCAAGAAATGGATCTTATACTTATATCACCAGGTTTCAGAACTGTTTACACTAAGTGGGATGGTTTACTACCTCAGGGGTAGTGCATTAAGCCTATTGCTCTTGAGAATCCATTTTCATCTCTTCTCACCAATTGATGGGACAGATATGACAAGCCTTTAAAGTTGAGTGGAAATTTTCTGTGGGGCGGGCTGTTGTATTAAATTGTTCCTTACCACCACTATGGATGTTGTAAAGACTTGGAAGTGGGTATCCTATGGCTAAGAAAAGAGATATATTGTTTGTGGTTGGGAGGCTGTAAGGTCTAATATATAGGGAATAGTTTTCTTCGTATCTGCCTATTATTTCCTTCTCCTTTAAATCATAACTTGAGTCCATCTACTCCAAAGAGATTTTCTTGATTAACCAACACCAGAAAGCGTTAGTTAAAGTCTTAATTGTGTGTAATGCTGTGAGAGGCTTTGTTTAAAGAGAATTGCGTAGTTATTTTATGTATAATTTCTAATTTGTACCAGTATATTCTTATATTTAGGTTTACTATATTTAAAAATTTAGATTTAGTGTGTTTATGTTGAGTGTTGTTTGCAAGGGATAGGGATTGCCTAATTAATATGGTAACCACTCCCCAATAATTCTTAGTTGAAAACCCCATGTTACCATTATGCTAATGACCATTCATTTGTCTCTTATTTCTGCTCATTTTTTAAATAGAATTACAATAATATAGTGACTAAGAAAAATGTTATGAGATATTAATAGTTAATGTCAAAAGAAAAAATACATAAAATAAGCTTTGAAATTAAATAACCACCACATTAAAGAGGCTGGATTCTATTTTAAGGACTTATTTAGAGTAAAAAGTAGAGTTTTGAAATGAGGCAGAAGTTTCCAGTAACATTTAAATTACTTAATAAATATTTTTTAACGAGGCCTCCTTTACCTGCTGAAATTAGTTATTACATGCTCTAAATGGTACACTGAAAATACAAGAATTCCTTCTGGCTCAACTTTTCTCTCATTTAACTTTAGTTTCGAGAATGTCCTCATTTAGAATTTGTTAATAGTTCATGGATTTGGTCTCTTAGTTACTTTACCTCTACTCAAGGTAAGTTATTTAATTTTTAGAAAATCAGGGCTTCCCTGGTGGCGCAGTGGTTAAGAATCCGCCTGCCAATTCAGGGGACACGGGTTCAAGCTGTGGTCCAGGAAGATCCCACATGCCACAGAGCAACTAAGCCCGTGCGCCACAACTACTGAGCCTGTGCTCTAGAGCCTGTGAGCCACAACTTCTGAGCCTGCACGCCACAACTGCTGAAGCCCACGTGCCTAGAGCCCGTGCTCTGCAACAAGAGAAGCCACCGTAATGAGAAGCCTGCGCACCTCAATGAAGAGTAGCCACCGCTCGCTGCAACTAGAGAAAGCCCGCACGCAGCAACGAAGAACCAATGCAGCCAGAAATAAATAAGTAAAAATAAATTTAAAAAAAAATTAAAAAAAAAAAAAAGAAAATCAGATCAACACACTTAACCATGTTTGTAAAGATCAGGAGTTCTTAAGGAGAATTTAATATGCTTTCTTTTTCAGTTGTAGATATGTAAGAGATCACAAGCAAAACGTTAAGATAACAACAGCAACAAAATTTTTCTGTAGAATCAAGATATGCTCCTCCAGAATACACATCCAGGTGCGAGGTAGCTTTTATTTATCACAGACTCGAAGAGAAATAGCAACTAATTTCACTTTTGTTGACCCTGCTGCTGATTCACAGATTTCCGTGCAACTTTTCACAGTATATTTCCGGGGAACAAAGTTCATTGTAGTCTAAATGCAGACATATATTTCTGTATATTAAGCAAGTATTTTAATACATTATTATTACTTGAGCTAATAACAAATAGTCATCTGTCAGTGAACTAAAAAGGTACAAAGTTCACAGTAATTCTTACATAGCTTAGTAATTACCCAGACAGCTTGTTAGAAAAGCTGTTTAAATCTAGGATTATGAAATACACTGATGGCTCTTTTACTCCCATGGAGTTTCAAAGGATTGTTAATACATTTGTCTATAATTATACACAAGTTCTCAGAGTCTTCATTAGTGAAATTTATATTCTAAGCCAAAATTGATATCACTTATAAATTGTACTGACTTCTTGCTCCCCCACCCATCCCCTTGATGTTAGTTGTTAAACTTAACATTTCTGTCTTTCCCTTCTCTTATTCCTCTCTCCCCGTTTCTTTAAAAAAAAAAAAAACAAAAACCTCAGTATAGTGTGATAATCATTTATATTTGATTTGTTTTTCAACAAATATTTGCTAAATAAAGAAATTTCTTTGGGTTCTGGAAACTTCTTGAGGGAAGAGGGTATGAAGAGATGGAAGAGAGAAAAAAATTAACTCCATAAAAACAGAAACTTCAATATGTTTTCATTTTCTAATTATTGTACCATTATGTCATGCCTTTATGTGTTCCTGGAAACACATACACATGCATTTACCATGGCAGCTGTGGTAGTTAATGGACTCTTAAAAGTCATGTTTGGCTATTACTAAACAAATATGTATTTGTTTCTTTCTAATGAAATTACCTTTAACTGCCATCTTAAAAAAAAAAAACCAACCCCCAGTTTGTTTAGATTATTGTAAATAACATATACGTATATAATGCTTTAGTACTAACTTTAAAAAACGTCTATTGGAACCGACTTTACTCTTCTAAGGTTTTATTTCCATTCCTAAAAATACTTAATTTGGTATATTTACATTTAGCTTTTTTATCTCCTAAGGTATTTTCAGTTGTTTATCTGATGCTACATGCCTCCATTCTGATATTAAATGACCTGTTGGCCCCAACTTACAAGTTTCGATATTTCTTTGTTCTTCTCTGTTAAGGCAATACATTTTAGATCATGATGCAAAATGTAGATGACCAGAAGTGACATTAATGAAAGAAGCAAAAGAGTTTTTCTGCCTTTGGAGGGGCTTGTCTACTACTTAAATGTGAACATTTTTCCCCTCTAAAATATTGTTTCACTACCTACTGTCTGTTTTCCTTACTGAGTCATCTTGAAGAATTATAGTGTAGGCAAGATTTCCTTTTCCTGGGCATGGATATAATTAGATGAGGACACGTAGAGCAGTCTGAGTGTTAGCAGATAATTCTCCATTTTGAAAGGCATATGTGATTAAGTTTATAGAATGGGATAAAAATGTCATGAGCTAGAATTTAGTGGTAATTTTCTATGTGTTTATAACATCTTTGACCCACAGAACTGAGTTTTCACATCCTTTTAAATCAGGGAGAATTATACTCATTAAATTCAATTTTGTCGAATTTTTGTCACTTTTTTTTCTAGGATGTATACATTCAGTACATTTTTCTTGATTCCTTCTTGGGAGGCAGAGCTTCACAAATCAAGCAATTCCATTGTTTCAGTGGTATTTATTATTATTGTCATTGTTAACTCCAGTTATTGTTACAACAGTAATAACAATTATAATACTAAATGCTGCAAGGTATTTGAGGTTAAAGCTGTAATAATAGACCATCAGATCTTAACAACATGGTATTTGGTTTCTGCTTTAACTATGGACTCAGAGATGCTTACTGATAGAGCTATTCCACTTCAAAGAAACATCAGAGAAATTTATACTGAAAAGATAAATAAGGGGGTGATGCAATAAAAGAGCTTGAGATAATGAGAAAAAAGCTAAATTAAGCTGGTTACAGGTTCCTATCTCCAGTTCCTCATGGAATGATGTAGGGTATAAATAGTTATTTAGGTGAATACTTTGGTGGTATATATTCTGCTAAGAAACTCTTGGCAAGTCTTACATTGTAATGTTGATCCAGAAAGCAGTTCTTTAATATATTAGTCTTATAACCCTAAGTAATATGTTCTAGCAGTAATTATGCCAATAAAATGCATATTTGTATTATTTTGTATTATTTTACTGATTTAGTAGCTTACTACGTGGAAAACTCTAGAAGTCAGCATATCTGCTGTTCTAAACACAAGTCTGTTAATCAGCACTACCCCAATGCCTTTGTAAAACAAACTGGTTGGAATGGCTGCTGCTATTGGAGAGAATGGTTTTCTCCTGGGGAAATATTTTTTCTAGTTTCATGGAATGTTTACCTAGTAGTAATCATTTCAGCATGTAAGTTTTATCCTTTCTTTGATTTAAAGGTTTTAGCAGGAACACTAATCTGAGCACCAGGAATTAATATAGGCATTCAGTGAATATTTGTTGAATTAAATTTACACAGCTCCTTCTATTTCCTTATAAGCTAGATAAAATATGTTTTGTATATATTAATATTAGATTAATATGAACAATAAAATACCTTGACTGTGCTTTCTATTTTAAAGTATCTCTCTGTTTGCATCCTTCTGACATTTTTTCCAGGCTTCAGGCTGCTGAATTAGGCTGCTGTGTCTTCAGTCAGCAAAATTCCATTGGTGTATGTGTCTACATGAGATACAACACTTTATTCTAGCATGGGAAGAATTTTCCAATCGTTCTCCTATTTTTCATGCCTACAACTCTACCTCCCTTTTTAAATTAAAAATTTTTTTTAATTTTTAATTTTTAAAATTTATTTTATTGAAGTATAATGGATTTACAATGTGTTAATTTCTGCTATACAGCAAAGTGATTCAGTTATACATATACATGTATTCTTTTCCATATTCCTTTCCATTATTACTTATTACATGATATTGAATATAGTTCCCTGTGCTATACAGTAGGACCTTGTTGTTTATCCAGCCTCCCTTTTTTTTAAATGCAGTTTTGAGAAAGACCAAGTAAAAGGATTTCCTTTGAAAATGAGTGTTTGATTTCCAAATGTTTTGATTTATTTCTTACCATAATTTTCTCCACTATTAACAAAAGACCATAAAATTACAAACACATAAGAAACTGCTGTTCCTGATAAAGGTTTGTTGCAGAAATTTCTCTCCTTCCTCTCATAATAAAATTAGTGATGTATGTTATTGTGTAGTATATTTTCTTACATTCCATCTCTTTGTATTTGATACTGGTAAATTCTCCAGCATTTCCCCTCATAGCAGGCATGTGTTCTTCAAAATGACCTCTTCTGAGCTCACGTACCCTCCGTTTTTTTAAGAAAAATTAGTCTCTTCCTCCCTATCTATATATCTATGACATGTATAAAATGTACAAAGGGACAGATATATAAATGTATATGCATAATCAGAGTATTTTCTTCTGAACTGTATGTAAGTTGTGACGTGATGCTCTGTTGACACGGAAAACTTCAGTGCGTATTTTCTAAAGACAAAAATACTGTCTTTTATAACCATAATATAATTATTAAAATCAGGAAATTAACAATGCTATATTATTATCTAATCTGTAGATCTTATTCAAATTTCATCAGTTTTCCCACCAAAGTCTTTTACAGTAAAAGGAAAAAAAGTTATCCTTCAGCACTCAAAGTAGGAACATGAATTACCTTTAGTTTTCATGTCCCTTTAGTCTCCTTTAATCTGGAACAATTCTTTAATCTTTTTTTTTTTCTCATGACATTGACATTTTTAAAGAATATAGGCCATTTATTATAAGATATTCTTTTAATTCAGGATTTTTTTGATACCTGCAATTAGATTATTACACATTTTTGGCAGGAACATCACAGAAGTGATGTTTTGTTCTTCTCAGTGATTAGATCAAGAAGCACATGATGTCTCTGTCACTAATATCACTGGTGATATTAACTTTGATCATTACCCTCAGGTTTTTATTTATTTTATTGAGGTATAGTTGACATACAATGAACTGCAGTTCATCTGAAACATTGAAAACTGCACATCTCCCTGAGTAAAGTTAATGACCTTAGAGAGTAGCCTCAAAAATTCTCTGAATTACAGGAAGTTTATGAAATGTAAGGGCCATGTGCTAGCCTTGTTTGTCAACAAAGTCACTGTAGGTTGTACATGTTATAAGGGGATGAATAACTGCTGTAAAAGAAGAGCAGATGTTCTGACTTTGAAGTCTTTATGTAGACTGAGTGTTGGGCTTCTTTGTTGTGACCATGGCCTTTAAAATGTAGCTTCCTCTTCTGTTATATTTGCTGTCATGAGTTATATTAGTAGCCCACTGTCAGATCAGTCTTAGGGATTAAAAAAAAACTATTATAGATAAAAGTTTTAGACTATGTATAAGGTAATAAATTTATAAATTAAACTATAATTTATTCAATATTAGATAGCTAAGAATTAGTAACATTCCTTGGTCTGTAGGTTTCTTGTAAGAGTTCATAAAAATTAGAATTTCAGAGTAGGAAGAGATTTCAACTGTCAATCTAGAGTTTTCCAAGCTATATGAGATAACAAGCTTAGCCTTCTGAGCAGCTGAGCTGGCCCTGGAATACCTAGAGCCCTTGTGTTGGTCACCTATGGCTGCAAGTAGTCTTGTCTGTTTATCCTAGTGTGCTGTACACGTATTATCCTTTTCTATGGGCAGCACAACATGAAGGGATAAGGAGGCGCTGACTGTCCAACAACCCATTTAATCTTTGAATCTTCTCTGCTAAATGATGATTCATCCTAGTAATTTATTTGAGAAAAACTCGATATCAATCTGTATGCCAGTCACTGTGCTAGATGTAAGGAATATAGCAGCAAATAAATCAGATAATCTGCTACTTACTGAGCTTTTACATGCTATTGGAGAAATAGACAAAATCCAAGTAAATGAATGATTGAATGAGGTGCTATGCATGAAATGAACAGAATGATGAAAGAGATATTAGGTGAGGCCACTTTAGATGGATCGTTCAAAGGAGATATTTTTGAAGCAGTATCATTTGACTGAGACTGGGATGGTTAGAATGAGCAGGCTTCAGAAGAGCTAGGAGAAGAGCATTCCGGGGAGAGGGACTAACAAATGCGTAGGCCTGGGTGCAGGAAAGGATTCAGTGTATTTGAGGAAAAGAATGGATGCGTGGGTGGCTGGAGCATAATGTATGAGGAGGGAAGAATGGTATGAGATGAGGCTGGGGAGGTGAGCAGGAGTCAGATCACATAGGGGCTTCTGGGCCTAGTGAAGAATTTGGATTTTATTCCAAAGAACAATGGGAAGCCTGTGAAGGGTTTTGAAGGCATAACCTTTGGTAAGATTCTTAACCTCTCTAAACTTAAGTTCCTAATCTAAAATGTTTAACAGTGTGTTACCTACCTTAGGGCTGTTGTGAGGCTTACATGATTGAATTTGTGTGTCAGTGTCTAATTAGCTCTTAATAAATATTCTAGATTATTATTATTAGAACATATTTTCTATTGTAGGGCAGTGATAGTTCATCAAACTGTTCTCATTATTAAATATCCTTCAAGATTGTCTAGTTCTGTGCTTATCAGTCAAGTTTTTGATTATTTATTTGATTTCCCAAGTACACTAGGAGTAGAATGAAGTTTCCTGAGTAGGATATATTAGTATGATAACAAAAGAGACATTTCTTTTTTTTAAATAATTAATACATTTCTATTCTGGTTTATGTATCAGTGTTTATAAATTCAGAGATGTGGTATGGACTAACATTTGATTAGTTATTCTTATATTATTTTTCATCTTGATACTGATTTTTTTGGTAAAAACCTGTGGTCCTAGCTATTTTCTTTGTAGCCATTTGGTTCTCTTTGTAACTATAATGCTACTGTACTTCTGAGGATGGTCTAAGTTCTTTGCATTCTTGAAGACAGTTACCATCTCAATAAAAAAAAAAAACAAGGAAAAAGGCGAATAAACTTTAAAACTTAGAAGACAAAATAGAATATCTGTGACCTCATAGTAGGTTCCCTTAAACAGAACACAAAAATCACATCTAAAAGGAAAAGGTTGATAAATTATCAGTAAGTTACATTCAGTTACATTAAAGTGAAGAATTCTGGTCGTCAGTATAAACCGTAAAGAAAATGAAAGTATAAGCCACAGAGTGGGAGAAGGTACTGCAATGTAGATCACTGTAAGTGATTAATATTAGGATATATAAAGAACTCCTACATTTTATTAAGAAAGAGACAACCTGATAGAGAAATGAACAAAAAGCTTGGTTACTTTACGAAAGAAGAATTATAAAGAATACAGTCAGTTCTGTTGTAATGCTTATTTTGAAAATGTGAGTGTTCCAGTGCAATTGATATATTAGGGAATAGTTTGGGCATGATGGAAATTTCAGTTTGCTTGTGTGTGATTTCGTCCTTGAGAAACACTAGGTGAATGGAGAAAAGTACACGCAGCTGAGATGAGCCATATAGGAATATGCAAAATGCACACACCTCAAACATCTTTCAGCTGCCTCACTCAGTTCACTGAGTGTGTTACAAGCCACCCCCATCCCGTCCACATCTAGTGCTAGAATTTTCTGTCTGATTTCAGATAACTGCTTCCATCATTTGACAGTAACTCAAAAGTTGCAACCTTTGCAATGCCCACTTCTTTAAGCAAACTTCAGGTCTTTTTCAACGTAGTATGTTGTGTTTATTGTAGTATTTATATATTTCTTAATCATTTAACATGTATAAAACTTGGCTCTCTTTATTAGATGCCTACCTTTTTAAAAAACCATTGACCCCCTTTCCCCCATAAGCTCTGTGGTTTTTATTGCACAATTTTGCATAGCTCAGTGATTTTAGAGAAGCATGTGTTGTGTTATAGCAGAACTGACTGTACATATACTATGATTCCTCTTATATAATGTTCAAGGACATGTAAAACTCAACTTGTATATGAATATGATAAAAATCTAAAGGGGATCAAGGGAGAGGGACAAGGATGGGGTTGGAGAGTGGCGCCCAGAGTTCTTTCAAAGATAATGTTAGACTGTGTCTTCAACTAGAGAGCAGGTACAGTGGGTAATGGTTGCTTATTATTTTTATACCATACATATATTTTACTGAGATAATTCACACACCATACAATTCACACACAAAGTGTGTATAATTCAGTGGTTTATTCTCAGAGTTGTGCAACCATCCCTGTGGTTTTAGGACACCTTTGTTACCCCAAGAGGAAACCCCATACTCATTAGCAGTTACTTTCCATTTCCCCCTGAAACCCCAGTCCTAGGCAACCACTAATCTCCTTTCCATCTCTATAAATTTGCCTATTCTGCACCTTTCACATAAACACAATCATACAATTTGTGGTCTTTTGTGACTGGCTTCTTTCATTTAGTAGAATGTTTTCAAGTTTCATTCATGTTGTCACATGTATCAGTGCTTCATTTCTTTTTATGGCTGAATAATATTCCAGGGATATACAATATTTCGTTTATTCATTCATCAGCTGATGGATATTTGGGTTGTTTCCTCTTTTTGGCTGTTACAGTAATGCTGCTATGAACATCTGTGTTCAAGGTTTTGTGTGGACATATTTTCATTTCTCTTGAGTACATACCCAGGAGTGGAATTGGTAGGTCATATGGTAACTCTATGTTTAACCCTTTGAGGAACTGCCAGACTGTTTTGCACAGCACCTGCACCATTCTGCATTCCCACTAGCATTATAGCATACATATACTTTATATGTTTTCCTTATGTCTACTCAGTACATTTTAAAAAAGATAAATGGGACAATTCAAGTGGGTTGCAATTTTTTCTCTCTAAGTGTAGAAATGTTGGAATGACAGATTCTCCAAAGGTTGGGTGTAGGGATCCTATCAGATGATAAACTCTAGTTCAACATTTGGAGCTCTGCATTACTGGACCTTTGTAGAACCCTGGGTTACTTTGTGGAGTAAGAAAACTTTGTCTTCAGCAGACTTCCCATATTCTAAACCTCCCTTCATTCATTCTTCTAGGTGCTTCCTGATTTTGTGCTATCCCTCTGAAAGCGTAATTGTACACATTCCCTAATCACCACTCCCTTCTCTTTGCTTTTATAAAGCTTTCCACTTTCTCAGTGTTTGTCTCTGAGACAAGTACTCTATACTAACTTACTATTGACTGATGTTAGGTTAATGTTTTACAGTTCTCAAGGGATTTATAATTTAAAAGACAGTTTTGTTCAAAGAATATATTTTATGATGTAATTTTAAGCTGCTGGGCAGGAATGAGTAGATACATGCATTTTGTGTGTGTGTGTGTGTGTGTGTGTGTGTGTGTGTTGGGGGTGGTGGAGGGGAGGGATAAGTAGCTCTTTATAGTACCCAGTAAACCCTACATGTAACCTTCTGAACCTGTGAGGTCTGTGATCTTCATTTTGACTATGCCTGACTACTACTAAGTGTCTTCCTGTGTTAAGTAGACCTCTTAGGCCAATTTTCAGTGATCTTAGACTATAGTGGACTTTTGGATATATTTGTTTAATATGTAGTTACTCAGCTTTTTGAATATCTGTCCTTTATGGGGGAAAATCCTACTTTTGGTTCTGCATCCCCAAGCCAGAAGACAATTTCTTTATGTTCTTTGTAACCAGGGCTCAGGCATGCGATTCAGACCCACCCAATCAGATGCAGTCACTTGAGTTTGGGAGAGAAAAGTGTGAAGAAGATGGTGCAGTGTGGAATCTGTTCCTAATGAAGGGAGATCTGGCATAGAGATTGACTTTCATGGGCTGCAGATGGTGGAGGGCATAACATGGCATCCTCAGCTCCCAATATGTGAGCTGTGGTTCTCTTGCCTAGTAGCAGTCTTGCATGAGGATGTGGGTGTTGCAGTTTACATAGGCATCAGGCCCTCCTGGGAATTCTGTAAGCTCTGTAATATCTTTCCAAAATTCCTCTTCTACTTAAACTCGCTAGCATTGCCTCCATCTCTTTATTGATTCCTCAGACTCTTGCTTAGCTGGTGGTTAAATCGTTATTTAGATGATAAACATGAGATCCAGATCTTACTTGGCTGGAGAAGGCCTGTCCAGTAGCTTCTCAATTGGCCTTTAAAAATTAGATATGTTTTATGAACTATTGAAAGCGTACAGAAAATTAGTAATAAAATGAACAGCCATGTCCCACACTCAGCTGTATCAAAATTATACATGTAGTCATATTTGCTTCAGATTTGTTAAAAGAGTAAAACATTACAGATATAGTCTAATTATTTCACTCTTTTAATTGATAAGGTTTGCTTTTTTCTTTTCCGTGTACAAACTTAGGAGTTTCACATTCTGTTTCTCTTATTTTAGTGAGTATCAGCATACATTTCTTTTTTTAATATCTTTATTGGAGTATAATTGTTTTACAATGGTGTGTTAGTTTCTGCTTTATAACAGAGTGAATCAGCTATACATATACATATATCCCCATATCTCCTCCCTCTTGCGTCTCCCTCCCACCCTCCCTATCCCACCCCTCTAGGAGGACACAAAGCACCTAGCTGATCTCCCTGTGCTATGCGGCTGCTTCCCACAACTATCTATTTTACATTTGGTAGTGTATATATGTCCACAGCATACATTTTTTTTTAAAAAATTAATTTATTTATTTATCTTTGCTGTGTTGGGTCTTTGTTGCTGTGTGCGGGCTTTCTCTAGTTGCGGTGAGCGGGGGCTACTGTTTTGTTGCGGTGCGCAGGCTTCTCATTGTGGTGGCTTCTCGTTGCAGAGCATGGGCTCTAGGCGTGCGGGCTTCAGTAGTTGTGGCATGCGGGCTCAGTAGTTGTGGCTCACAGGCTCTAGAGCGCAGGCTTAGCAGTTGTGGCGCACGGGCTTAGCTGCTCCGCGGCATGTGGGATCTTCCCGGACCAGGGCTCGAACCCGTGTCTCCTGCATTGGCAGGCGGATTCTTAACCACTGCACCACCAGGGAAGTCCCACAACATACATTTTTGTCTTAACCAAAGTCCAGAGTTATTTAGTGTCTTACCCTTCTAATCAATACAAGGGCTTGAGGGCTTACAGTCATCCCTCCTACCCCTGTCCTACATATGTATGAAAACCTCAACTATGATTGTTTAAGCAAATCACGATTTCTTTTTGCTATATAACAAGAGGCCCTGAGGAATACAGTTTGGTCAGCACCTCATTAATGTTGGAACCGTTGTCTCTGTAATTCTCATGGTCAATGAGAGCCCTTCAAGCTGTCTTATGTATTTTTTTGAAATGAATTCATTATTCTTTGAGCAGTTCCTTATGTTCTGGTCCAACAAGATGTTCCAAGTTTATCTTGTATTTTCCCTGCCCCAGCCCTAGAATCAGCCGTATTCTGTAAGTATCCCTGGTTTCTTTTAGTGGAGAATGGTGTGTAGAAACCAAGAATTGCAAACAAGACATGCTCATTGCTATTAAGTGTTGCTACTCCTGGGTCCCCAAAGACCTAGAGAACACACACACAAACACCCCCAGCATATATACATATCAGTACATACACACACTTTCAAAAGAAGTTTAAATCCCTGTCTATCTACCCGTCTATCTATCTGTCTATCTGTCTGTCAAGACACCATGAATCCATTTCAACACAACAAAGTTTTAATTTTCTCCTGTTTCATGTTTGTAACTCCCTTCTTTGATGGTGAGAAACCTGGCTTCCATTAATTCAATATACTTAATTATTAGAAGATCAGTCCTCCCTGACTGTAACTAGCTTCCTGTCACTGCTTGCCTCTTCTCCCCAGTTTAATGCCGTCACCATCTGCTGGGATGACTTCCTTACCCTTCTTAGGCTCTAGTACCCTAGAATGGTTCACTGCTCGCTCACCCCCGTGAATGTTCTCTTCACCCTATTCAGGCTCCCACAGCCGACACTAGGCCACCACTGGTGACTAGGCAGATACTCTCCAAGCCCCCTTTTGGGATCTGCCAACCCTGCATTAGGTGTGCTTCCTTCCCCACTTCCCTCCAGACATCACATCTGCCTTGCTCACCCCTGCCTAATGGCTTTGGACTGATTCTTTCCTTCGTTTCCTTCTTTCGTTTCACAGATACAGGTTTTCTATCTCTAAGGATATTATTAAGGATATTTTAGATTTTCTTTTTCCATTAAGTTTTCATCTGCTACATGCATTGTCTCTTTTTCTTCTGGATTATATATTTTTCTGTTTAGTGTGGTCTGTCTTTCATGTTAGAGGTGTTTCTCAAGTGTCTGGTGACCCCTGTCTGTTCATTCATTTAGTCCCATGACTTTAAATATTAATATGCTGATGTTTCCCAAATTTATATCACCATCTTGAGCTTATCTCCTGAATTCTGGACTCTTCCAATTTCCTGGTGAATATCTCCACTTGGATATCTAGTAAGATTCCAAGATCAGCACATCCAAAATGGAATTCTTGATTTTCCTCTGTAAACTTTTTCTTCCTCATTTTAATGTAGGCCAGCATCACTCATCTGGTAGCTCAAGCCAGAAGCTCTGGAGTCACCACTGATTTTTCTTTTTCTCTTATAGCCCATATTCACTCCATCAGCAAGATCAGTTGGTCCTTTAATTAGCATCTAAAAAGGCCAAGAAACAAAGATATCCCAGTAGCAGTGTGCACAACTAGTACCCAGGTCTTAGTTTCTAGTACCATTCCCTCCTAAAAGAACTAAGCACCTTGGAGAAATGGATGATTCCAGGGTGGGGCAGGGTAGGTACAAGATGATCCTGGAACATTTTGTTATGCCAAGAGGTAGGGAAGTGCTAAAAAAAGATGATGGAGACATATCACAAGGACATAGGAGCCAGTTTGAAAAGTTCCCACTTGCCAAATCTGGGACAGCTTGAGCAACAAAATAGTTAAGTACGGTAATGAATTATAGAACCATTGGAAAAAATAAGAATTCATGAATTCAAACTGATAATAGAAAGACAGACAGACAGGTAAATAAATGGGTGAAGAGGGAGGGCTCTTACAATAGAATGCAGAGGCCAGTAAGTAAATGGGGAAAGAATGCTGGAGTTGGAAAAATCATCATTTTGCAGTCATCATGGTTAGGACTGGATCAGGCAAGGAAGCTCAACAAATTCTAAATATAGGGGGAAATTTTGTTAAGGAGTAGAATATTCGTGTGGTCTTAAATATCCAGTGGCAAGGGAAAAAAGTAATATTAATAGTACAGTGTAGAAATCAGACAATACCTTGACCAGGTGATCAAATTAACAGTACCAGGGAGGGACAGATGGACATTCTGTGCCTCCAGATGTGATACCCTGAGAAGATCACAACATCGCCTGTGCATCACTGAGAGTACATAACCTGAATCTAATCATGAGGAAATACCAGATAAATCCAACATGAGGAACATTCTAATTTTAAAATGGGGGGAGAGGACTTTATTCTTTAAAAATGTTAATGTCATAAATGTTCTGGAAATGTTCCAGATTAAAGGAACCTAAAGAGATTGACACTAAATACAGTATCCAATCCTAGACTGGATCCTGAAATGGAGGGGATAAAATGCTAGGACATTATTGGGTCAGTTGATAAATTAGATAAAAGTGTTGTATCATGTTAAATTTACTGAAGTTGATAACTGTAGTGTGATTATGTAAGAGAATGTTGCATTTTTAAGAAGTACCGAAGTGTTTAGGGATAAAGGGCCATGATATATGTAACTTACCCTCAAAAGGTTCAGAAATATGTGTGTATAAACTTGTGCGTGTGCACGCACACTTGAGTAAAATGTTGACAACAGGTAAATAGGTGAATCTGGTAAAGGATATACGGGTGCTTTTTTTACTGTTTTTATTTTTTCTATTTTTAAAATAACCTTGAAATTATTAAAACAAAGACAAAAGCATAACCCAAATCTCACCCCTTCTCACTTCTTCCTCCCTTTATCAAGCTACCTTTATGTCTTGCTTGGACTATTCTAGTAGCCTCCTAAGTGACCTCTCTGCTTCCACCCGCGCTGCCCTACAAGTCATTTCTTTTCACAACTGGTAAAGTGATTCTTTTAAAGCATAAGTCAAATAATGTCACTTTTCTTCTCATGGCTTACCATTTCACCTGAAATAAAAATTCAGTCCTTAACTAGAGTCTTCAAGGCCTGTCTTCTGGTCCACTTCTCTCTAATGTTACCTCCCTTCATTCTCTGCCACTCATTTTGCTCCAGCTGAACTGGCCCCCTTGTGTTCCTCCAGTAGGCCAAATGTACTCTCCTTTCAGGGGTTTTATACTTGCTCTTCTCTCTGCCTAGAAAATTCTTTGTCCAGATATCTGTGTGGTTTTCTCCCTCTCTTCTGGCCTCTGCTCAAATTGCTGACCTTCCTGGTTAAAACAGCATCTCTTCTCCCCCCTCCTATTACACTCTATCCCCCTTGCCTGTTTTATTTTTACTTCTGGTCTGTATTTTGCATTTGTTTATTGTCTGTTTCCCTTTTAGAATGTAAGCTCTTTGAGAGAGAGAAAGAGACTTTGTTTTGTTCACTGCTGTATCCCCAGTGCTTAGAACAGTGCCTGGCACATAGTAGCCTCTTAGTAAATGCTAGAGAATAGAAGAATATTTAAGCTTCAGGCACTTAAAAGCTGATGAAAACGCAACGTGTGTGAGTGGAGCTTCTTGGTTTTGATAGTCTTCACCATAGCGTGATGTGTTTGGTATGTGGACGTCCAGCTGTCAGATCTTTGTCTCTTCGGCAGTTCTCCTGAGAAGTTTCCACCAATTTCCTGGCTGGAAAGTGGGAGAGAAAAAAGTGGAGGAGGTGTGTAAGTCTGATTGCTAATGATATGGGAACAAAGTGGGTCCTTGTCTGTTCTCTGCTCTTAATTCTTGCAGATTTATGTGGTCCCCCTGTCCTTTTATTGTCTTTGAGTACGGTTTCAGTAAGGAGTGGAGGCAAACAAGTGCATCTGTCCCACCAATCAAGTGGGTTCTTTGAATGGAGGTCAAGTCTTCATACACTACAACTAAGAAGACTTCTGCTTGATCTTATATGGTATTAGGAAACTGCAGTTGACTTGGAAACTGAGTCCTTTGATCCTGTTAAGTCATGCCAGTCAGTTGAAAGGAGAACTTCTCAAATGAGAGTGTCTCAGTCACTAGCCACTTGTGGCTATTGAGCACTTAAAATGTGGCTTATTAGAATTGAGGTGTGCTGCACATGTAAAATACTGAAAGACAAAGACTGAGAACAATATAAAATATCTCATTAATAGTTTTTTAAAAAGTTTCATTGCATGTTGAAATGATAATATTTTGGATATATCAAGTTAAAATATATTATTAAAATTAATTTTATCTGTTTCCTTTTGCTTTTTTAAAATTTGGCTATTAGAAATTTAAAATGACATAGATTACATTATAATTCTTTTGGACAGAGCTGCTGTAGCGTCCAACAAGTAAGACAAACACACTTGTCAGTAGTGGTCCTGGATCCTAGAAAACCATGAAAGGATCAAAGGTAGCAGATAGAATTTTCCCCCCAAAGATGGACATTGTCATGTTTGACCTTGCTGTCCCTCTAGTTATTGTACTTTCGTATACTTTGAAAAGACGTATTACCCTTGTTAACTTTTAACTTTATATGGAATGGAACTTGTTCCATCTCCCTTTTTTTGAATGCTAAATTGCTAGTAAAACTCAAGAACAGAACAGAATGGGTCCAAATTTTCCCAAACTATGCTGTTCTTTTTAAGATTAGTGTTGTAACCTAGATATACTTGGATCCCAGGATATTTAGTTCTATAGAGTAATTCCAGAGGGCACAAATAGTCTGAAAATGTTATTCTTTCACAGATATAAGCAGTTCTTCTGTCTGAAAATAACCTATAGAAAGATCTACTAGCTGAAACAGAAACAGAGACTACTTCCTTTTGACTCTCTTATGAATAACACTCATGATTATTGACTAGTACTGGATCATTTGGCCTTAAAGCCCAATTGATCACACTGTATTCTTATAGCTATATTGGCCTTTTACTTCTCCACAGAGGCACAGATTATAGTCCGTTGGCATTCATTTTTAATTTTATGAAGAGTGTTTTAAATTAAAACCTCCTATCAGATCACTCTCCCTCCTTTGAGACATTAACGTGGTCCTTATATAATTAAGCCATCCACCATTCAAGGTGATTAACAACTTTCAGAATAGGAATTTGAGGTTGAAAACACTGTTCCCAATTGCCATTCTTCAGCCTGAAGGATTAGGGAGTTATAGCCCCTCATTTTTGACTCATCTTTTATCAAAATGCTGAAAGATAAAATCTTCCTTATTTCTCAGTTCCATTCCTTTTTCCTTATTGTGTGCTTAGGAAGATAATTTCTTCTCAGCACCTGACGAATTATGTCTGTTTTTTTCCTAAAGTTTGAAAGATATCAGAGTAGGTAGTCAGATTTTATGTGCCTCAGGCTAACTTTCTGGGTCAATCCATTTTGAAAAGAATCTTTTTCAAGTAGTTAGCAAGTAATTTTAATATAAAAGTATTCCCCTTTCACAGTTGAAAAAAGTTCTGTAGCTTCTTCTGTCTTTCTTTCCTATAGTCTCACTATTCAGAGGAGAGTGCATTTTATCTTACTGTTTTTTGTTTTTCTGCTAGCTACCCACTGTAAATTTAAATTGCATGTTTTAACTGTGTATATAGTTTTTCTGTGGTGAGGAATTTGCTTTATACTGTCTCCTACCTCCTTTTCTCCTCTTACTGTCTAGTTTTGTTATAGTATTAATTTTACTTCTGGTATGGGTTATTTTCATAACATAAATAATATTCTTCAATTTTGAGGCCATCACTATCAGATTGTATTTCTTGACTTTCATTATATGAGATAGTATCTCCTCCTCTATTTGTTCTACTTTTAATTTTATGTTTTAGTTATTTTTGGAGAATAGTTGTCTGGCTTTATCCTAGCAACAAATGATATTCTTTGCAGTGGCTGGGTAGTGTATGGAAAGTATGGGGAGGGACCAAATGGCCCAGGTGTTTCTTAAGCCTTTTTTAAATTTAGTGCCCCATTTCCTGTTGCTGTCCTCTCTCCAAGCTTGGGGCATCTCCCAGTCTTTGCTGGTGAAACTGGCTCCTGCTTCTATTGCAACTCTTTCTCATTGTTTAATTTGGGTCTCCTCCACTATGGTGTATTTGTCAGTGTAGTCTCATTTGCTGTCTGTCTTCCAGAAATTTATCAAAATTTGGTCTCCTGCAGTCCCTACCCCCTTCTCAATGGATTTATGCCCTTTACTGTTCTATCAATGGAAATTTGGAAGGGAAGAGGGGAGGTTAAACACATGAGCTCAGTCTGCTCTCTTGAACTGGGAGATCTAAAAGTGATATTTGCTTTTCATTAATCTTAAGTTGTCCTTGACTATTTTATAGTGCTTTTATACTATTCAAAGTGCTTTTACATAATGTATTAAATCCTCATAACAACCTCTGATGTAGGTGGGACATGTATTATTCTTGTTTTACAAATTCAGAAATTGAGGATTAGAAAGGCTAAGTAAGGGATTTACCAAAGGTCACTTGCCTAAGTAACTTGCAGAACTGGGATAAAGTTTAGAACTCATAGTGCAGTTAGTTCTATTTTTATTGTACTGTTTTTCACTGGGTATAGGGTTATCAGTGTCTTCAAATTTTTAGTCCTTGCCCCATCTCTGCCTTCTTTCTCCCTCCATGATCTTTGCCAAATCGTCTTTGAAATAGGATCTCAGCTCTCTTATTCTCTGTCTTCTTGTAGTGTCTCATTTTTTTGGATTATCAGATGATTGGGGTTTTCTTACTATTTTGGGGGAGAAAACCAGGGTTCTCATGTAGTTTCATTTTTCTGCAGGTTAATATATGTGTGCATATGTAGCTGCTCTTCGCCCATTAAATGACAGGCTATTTTTTTAATCAACATTTTTCACTTAACTTTCCATTCTTTGTAAAAATCAGTCATGAAACTGAAGAATTGTTTTGCATTGGCTGGTGTTATTAGTGCCAGTCTATAAAGGCTACATGTAGGTAGTTTGGTGACGTCAGTGTGATTGGTTTCTTTAGAGTAAATTAGACATGCATTCTGAATACAACACATATTGAATCATATGCATCTACTGTTTACTTGTCATACTTATTTACTAGGTAAAAGTCACCCTGCAACTTATTTTCATGAAGAGTATTTGTGTCCCACAGTTTAACACTATTCGAATCTTTATTTTCCTAGAGATCTTGGAGGTGGACTAGAGGATACTTGTGATTTATGTGATGATATAACCTTATAGAATAGACTAGGGTTTGTGCCAGAGATAGACCTTTTTCTGGAAGGAATACACACACACACACACACACACACAGTAACTTCACTGAGGCTATCTTTAGATTCAGGTTTGTTGAGTTGTACAACAGGTTGCACCATTTATAAAATACTGTGTGAATGGTGCCTTCCAGACTTGTGCCAAAAGGCAGACCTATTGGACTGATCTAATTTAAGAACTCATAGAGTATAATTTAATGGAATCATTTTAAGTTTGGGAATCTTTGTTCAGCTTTGATTCTGACTCACTGTAATAACTTTTGTGTTATTTTTTGTTGTATAAAGTTAAAAAGAATACCATTTTGTCTACTGCCAACTTACCTCACAGAGAAGATACAGCATTGTTATATTAAAAAAATTACAGTGGAATTCTTTGGAGATAAGTTCTTATGACTATAGTGTGTACCGGCTGTAGATGATAAGTGTTACCAGAGTCCCTGCTCATAAATATAAAAACATTTCTTACAGTTAAGTTATGAAGTTTGAAAATGAGCTTTACATGCTTGTTGTTACATAGTCATACTGGTTTAGTTTTAAGTTGACTTGTGGTTCACTCTTTTTTCAAAGAGGAATTTTATTATTTGGGTCCATTACCAACACTACTTGCTTGTTTAAAATGTTACTATTTTGACAAGAAAATTTTTAATCCTGAATTTTCCAATATATAATTCCAAATCTAAAGCTAATTCTTTACTTTTTACATTTTCAAGAGAATGTTGGTCTTTGTTTTTTAATTTAAAAATTTTGACTCTATCCGTAATAATTGAACTATGTGGAAACAGGAAACATGCACACACTATGATATCTTTCTTGCTTATAAGAAAAGGATTTAGATGTAGCTATTGAGAAATCTTTATTTATGAATGGAAATATTTATCTAGTATAACCCTGTACTGTTTGTTTTTAAATTGATTTTAGATAGAAGCTATTAATATGCAAGATTAAAATATAAAATAGGATAGGAGGGCTTACCTGGTGGTGCAGTGGTTAAGAATCCGCCTGCCAATGCAGGGGACACGGGTTGGAGCCCTGGTCCGGGAAGATCACACATGCCGCGGAGCAACTAAGCCCGTGAGCCACAACTACTGAGCCTGCGGTCTAGAGACCGCGAGCCACAACTACTGAAGCCCGCGCGCCTAGAGCCCGTGCTCCTCAACAAAGAGAAGCCACCACAAGGAGAAGCCCGTGCACCGCAACAAAGAGCAGCCCCCGCTCGCTGCAACTAGAGAAAGCCCACGTGCAGCAACGAAGACCCAATGTAGCTAAAAATAAATAAATTTATATATTCAAAAAATAGGATAGGAAAAGATTACAAAGTTTAACACTTCTCTGAGCTTTTTTGTGACTATTAACTTTTTTTTTTCCTGCACATTTAATTAGTTGTCTTTTTTGTATTTCCTGTGTAAGTTGTATTTTATATTACTACTCCGTGGAGTAGTAATGTGGAATTTGTACAGATTTCTGGAAAATGTATTTTAAAAAACCCAAAAGAAATTTATTTCCATTCATCTCATTCTTCAGTATCCCCTAGTGCCTGGCTTTACACATGGTTACATAATAAATGCTTGCACTGTACAGAATTGAAGTTTTTACTGTGGGATTGAAACTAGCCCTGTGAAAGAGCTGAGAAAACAATCGACCATGCTGGATGTGTAGCCCAAGCTATTGTTTAGCCTCAGAATGGACTACTCTGATTTTTGACTTAAAGGATTTTTTAAGTCCCTGTTTGTTCCTAACAGGCTGGCTGGCTTTGCTTCACGCAGGTTGGTTGTGGTGTTAAACAGGATGTTGGATGCTGAGATTAAGGAATGAAATACTTTCTTCTGTTTAGCACTCCTCTCCACTTGTAAATTAAGTGCTTAGAGCTTTAAAAAAGCGGTTTTAAAAGTAAGGCAAAACTTTGCCTTCTCCCGTTACTAAACCTGTAGCATCTGGCAGTAGAAAAAAGTATAGTGGGACTTACTGGCACCATGGTGCAGAGCATTGAAGAATTCCATATTGTGACAACGCATCAAAATAAATTGCTGTCAACAGACCAAAACACCAAGTGCTGTGATTCTGTCTGACGTGTGAAGATTCAGACAGGCTGTCTTGACAAGTTGTGGTGGAGCACCTGCATTTGACAGAAGACAGTGATATAAATCTGATTTGCCTGATATGAAGCACCTAGATATAGTTAATGCTGGTGACAATAAGTCTGCATAAAATTTCCAAGACCTGAGTCTGATTTTATTTTGCCTCTATTATGTGGCATTATTTTTTTGGTCACATTTTGATACTCACTTGGTTCCTATTTGTGTTCATAGTTTGGCTTTGAAATATAATTGTGAATAATAAACTCTGAGTAATGTAACAAATTAAGGTTTAAGTCAGTCATAAGGTTTAAGTCATTTTTTTTTTGTAGTATTGCAGAAGGCAATACCACTGCAGTTGCTCAAAGCGAAAGAAAAGCAATGAAATTTTATTTTACACTAATCATAAAAGTAGTCATAGTTGGAGTTATATTAATTTTGTAACTTACAGCCAAAATATTGAAAACAGTGGGTTAAAAGTCACGAGCTACTGTAAATCTTCTCTCAAGCTGTATATGGCTTTAAAAAGCTTCTAGAAGAGGTAAAATCATTGAATAGGTGGTTAATTTTTACCTTTCATTACCAATAAATGATAACTTTTTATAGTACCAGCATATATCACAGCTCATATAAGAATGTGTAAAACATATCACAGCTCTGGAGTTTAATTTTAGAACTTCCTACTTGCTTCTCCGTTTCAGTTCTTCATGTAACCACAGATACCTCATTCTGACAGTGGTAAGCTAGTAAGAAATGCATAGAGATAGAAATTTCAATTATAGTTTTCTAATTACATCTTAAGATTTAAGAGGTATTAACAATGGACTCTTTTAGTTGAAAGAAAGAATCCTTTTAAAAGCAAAGGATTCCTACAGACAGTTTAGATATCACTTCTGAAAATTTAGGACAAGTTTTAACAAAATGGAAATGAAGACAAGGAAATGTTAATTGTCTTCTTTTCACTCTTTTATAGTAACTTACTTGTTTGTAGCATTCATGGTAAGACTTATTGTCCAGATTCAGAAATCTGTTTGGTTTTTCCCAGTTTCAAAGATGCTACTATTTCTTATTTATTTTTATCTCATTTGAAGATTAATTTCAAAGTATAGCCAGTGTTGTTCTATGTTGTTAAAAAACATACAGAAAGAATTCAAGAATTCCCCAAAGTTGAGAAATTTTGAAAATAGCACTGTCCACTATATAGTATATAAAGATATAAATATTATTTTTTAAAATTACCATTCATTCTTGACTCTATTGTTATTTTATCCCTTAAAGGCTGCTAATGAGAAATAGAGCCTCATTATGATTTTAAGGATGAGAGAGGAAGGCTTTTAATTAATGATATGTAAATGGTCTTGAATTGATTATGTTAGAATATCAAGAGAGATGGGTAGAAGCTGTGGTGTAATATATTTTAATTAAGAATTAATTAAAAATGATGGCAATTTCATAAAGCCTCACAGAAAATAGTGGAATTTACTTTCTGTCAGCAGTAAATTAGCCTGTGATTAAATAAAGGGCCTGCATTAATAGTGGAGTTATTTTTAAACTGTGCTATGAAGAATTATGTAATTTTTCCTAAATAAGTAAAATTAAAAATTTAATACTTAAAGGTAGGTTTTAAACAGTGGCAGAGAGCTAACATGCTTGTGAACCTAATATAATGTTCTTTTGTTAGAAAAATTTTGTGAAAATATTTTTAACCCCAGCATATACACTGTGTAGCTTTAAAAGAATGGACTTTATCCTATTGCCTGATTAGTGGTGGGATAAGGAGTGCTCTTGCAAGCAGCCTTGAGTGTTTTTTTCTCTAGGTCTGTTGCACAGAAGATCCGAGAAAATCCTTTATTTTGTTGATCATTGACAATTATTTTTAAAGGAGGTACTGTTTTGTTGTTGTTCTGCAGAGTTTAAAAACATGTCTCGCGTACATGTGGTGTTTCATTGTAAATAATAATACTTTTACTGGAGGTGAGAGCACCTCTTTAGAAACTCTAAAGTGAATATATTTCTTCAGGTTGAAACTTGATATTTCCCTGAGCATGGTTTATATTCTAATAGGTGATATTAGACAAAATTTTTAGTAGTTTAGAAAAGGTTTTAAAAGGAAACTGTTTGAGTTTAACTTGGATTGTAATTTGACCATAGTAGAAGAAAGGCTGTATAATCTGATAAATGCATATATTTTATTACTGTTTTCCCACACATTCATACAGGGTATCATCTCAGTATTGTATCTGCTTGTATTAGATTATTAGTTAAAAACTCCCCGTAATATAGTGTGACATCCTCAGCCTTATTAATTCAGTACTTCATACTTATGAAACACACATTAATCAGTAGTTGAATTTGGGGATTTAATAGATCATTCATTTCAACAGTTGTATAATTTGGATTTACACTTGTGGATTTTTTGTTGTTATTATTGTTTTTTGCTAAGTATTGATAGCTTAAAAAATGATGTGAATTTTTCTTTGTCAGTAACTACTACCATTCATTAAGTTTCACTCTTTTATGTGGAAGTTCATAGTACAGCCACATTTTGTGGAGCCACTGGATGTTTGAAACTCAGAAATACAGTTGTGAGAAATGGGGGAAAATGAACATGCCTGGGTTCCCCTGCTAATGCCTACCGTTGCTGCTGATTATTAACATTTCCTAATTTGTGCCAGTCACTGTAGTATATGCAAAATATACACATTATTTAAAAAGTTGTCATGACCCTGTGTATTTACTTATATTCACCTGTATATGCTACTTAGAAAATGGATTTTGGGCTTCCCTGGTGGCGCAGTGGTTGAGAATCTACCTGCCAATGCAGGGGACACGGGTTCGAGCCCTGGTCTGGGAAGATCCCACGTGCCGCGAAGCAGTTAGGCCCATGAGCCACAACTACTGAGCCTGCGCGTCTGGAGCCTGTGCTCCGCAGCTAGAGAGGCCGCGACGGTGAGAGGCCCGCGCACCGCGATGAAGAGTGGCCCCCGCTTGCCGCAGCTGGAGAAAGCCCTCGCGCAGAAACGAAGACCCAACACAGACAAAAATAAATAAATAAAAAAAAAAAAAGAAAAAAAAGAAAATGGATTTTATGTACCTCTGTGTGTTATGGTATTCATTGCTTTCATATTAATGCTGATTTATTTATTTTTATTTATTTATTTTTGGCTGCATTGGGTCTTAGTTGCTGCACGCGGGCTTTCTCTAGTTGTGGCGAGCCGGGGCTACTTTTTGTTGTGGTGCGTGGGCTTCTTATTGCGGTGGCTTCTCTTGTTGGGGAGCGCAGGCTTCAGTAGTTGTGGCACGCAGGCTCAGTAGTTGTGGCTTGCAGGCTCTAGAGTGCAGGCTCAGTAGTTGTGGCTCACGGGCTTAGTTGCTCCCTGGCATGTGAGATCTTCCCGGACCAGGGTTCCAACCCGTGTCCCCTGCATTGGCAGGTGGATTCTTAACCACTGTGCCACCAGGGAAGCCCCTTAGTGCTGATTTTAAGTTGCAAAGACAGTTTTAAAAAGACTAAACTTATTAAGATATGTAATGTTAATAGGGCCCCTTTTAAGGGGAGAGCATTTTTTTGGTGATAGTTTTAAAGAATATCTTCTGTGTTAGGTTTGGGAACAATTTTTTAAAAATTTAATTTTAATTTTTAATTTATGTTTTATTTATAGTTGATTTACAGTGTTGTGCCAATCTCTGCTGTATAGCAAAGTGACTCAGTTATACACCTGTGGACATTCTTTTTTTTAAAATATTCTTTTCCATTATGGTTTATCACAGGATATTGAATATAGTTGTTTCCTGTGCTATACAGTAGGACCTTGTTGTTTGGGAACAATCTGATATGTCATGTGATTTCTAAGAAAGTTTAAGAAGCCTAAATAGTCCGCTAGTGCCTCCTTGAAGTTTTTGTGGTAGCTACTTTGGATCAGTCTACCTTTTTTTTTTTTTTTAAGAAAAATTTTAAAAGATCCAGGATGTTTTTATTTTGGAGTTTAGAAGATAGAAAAGAAAGGTTAAGAGAATGAAAGAAGGCTAAAGGGTTGAAAGGTTTTTATAAGATCAATGCCAGGTATTTGGTTTCTGTATACTATTAAGTATCATTTTTCTTCATATTTTATATTTACTATTACTATTTTTTCTTTGTAATTCGTATTTATTTTTATCTTTATAAATAAAAGATGAAACATAAGGAAGTGACCTTAAGGTGAAAGCAGGAAAGATTTTGGTTGGCTTTGTGATCGAGCTACTTGACCACGTGTGAAAGGTAACTACTCTGTTTGTGATTCTTTGTATGTATTGGTCTGTCTTGGGTATGTGCTAGATATGGCTGTAGCCAGGGATCTGACCAGAAGCTCGTTCAAAGGCCCTTCAGTTCTGTTATTCAGTGTTCCTGTATTGATCCTGTATTTCAAAGGGAAGTATGACTTTAATTTCATGAGAATGAAATATCCTAATTAATTTGTTGTGCTTGGCGCAAGACACAGGCTTCTTATTGCTCTTTTCCTAGTGGCTCAAAGGAAAAGAGAACTCTATGGTAGACTCTAAGGTATATTTTAAGTCTAGGGACTCAGGCCTTTCTAGTTTGTAAGGAAAGTCACCAGGTATAGAAAGATAATATATAGACCTATTAAGGTAGAATTTAAATTAAAATCTATATGATGAATTAAATTTGACTAATGATTAGGTTTTTGTTTTTTCTGTTGTAGTTTTAGTTTTTGGGTTTTTTTAGTACTCACTGCTTACTAGAGAATGGGAGACAATTAAATTCCCAAGAATCCCGGGTCTCAAGATTGCTTTCAGTAGTCCCAGCTATTGTAATGTAACAATGACAGCTACCATTTATTGAGAACTTATTGTTTGCCATGCCTCCTGAAAAGTTCTTTACATGCATTAGTTCATTTCATCTCATATCAGCTGTAAGATCTAGGTCACTCGTTCTCTTTATGTTTTCAGGATCCTCTTCCATGCCATAAAGAATTATTGAGAACCCTAGAGATCTTTTGCTTATGTGGATTATATCTATCAATATTCACCATACTAGAAATTTTAAAAAATTATTAGTTTATTTTAAAACAATAATAAATGGATTGCATTTTGATATCTTAAAAATCGTATTTTAAAAATAAAAAACAACTCATGGTTTTCAAAAGAAAAAATTAGAGGAGTGGCATTGTTTTGCATTTTTTTGCAAATCTCTTCAGTGCTTGATTTCAATAGCTGGATTCTCATATCTGCTCTGCATCAGTCTGTTGTGATACCATACTTCATGTGGCCCCTTGTAAACTTCATTGTATACTCATGAGCAAATGAGAGTATAAAGGGCAACAACATCTTAGTAATATTGTGAAAATAGTTTGGACCTTGCTAGAACCCTGAGGGTGCCTTAGGGGCCCCGAGGGTGCCTGGGCCACACTTTGAAAACCACTGATTTAGGAAGTATTCTAATTTTACAAATAAACATCCCCACTTACTTCTGATGTGTTATAGCTAATAAGTATCCATCTTTCTTTGTCTGTTTTGCTCTCAGCTTTGGCATTTAGAGGATCCATCCATGATTGTAATATCACCAAGTTCAGTGTAGTAGCTTCCCTTGTTTTATACTCTAATTTGGGGTCTTTGCTAGAATATTCTATTTAATCTATTTAATTTTGCATTAGGAGACACTAATTTCTAAATTTTAACTCTGGGGGGCAGTTCTCAACCAGTTCAATTCTACCATAGTATCTTTGAATGAGAAAGGCAGTGACATTAATATTTAGCTACTTCCAAATGTTAGAATTTAATTCCAGGAGAAAACTGCTAAAGTTGTACATAGTGCATAGAGGTTCTAGCTTAATAAGTTCCTTTATTCACCACAGTCTTAACAAATTCTTTCTGGGAATGATTTTTACCTACTTTAAACATTTACATGGATCTAATCTTTCATATGTAGGATTCTTTATTTGAAAAAAAAAAAAAGAGCTTCCTTACTTGAAATCCAAATAATTTATTTACTGTTTTCATATCTTGATTATTTGTCATGAATGATATAGAATTAACCTTCCTCTTTCCTTAAAATGTTTTTATGTGAAGTTTCAGATAGAATTGAAAATCAGATATTATAAGTGCTTGGTGACTCTGGCTTGTCTGGAGTATTCGCCAATTAATGTAGGGTCATTGGTGATTAGGGGAGTCTTTTCTTTGAAAGTATATCTATGATTATGAATGCTACAAAAACATAATAATGGTAATATCAGTACTCAGTATTTAGACAGTTTAACTTCTTGTGTGAAGACCTTATTGGGAAGAATAGATTGCTCTGTCCTTCAATTATGGGCATAATTTTTGACCTAACAAAGTTATGCAGTGTATAAATGAATGTATTTGAATGAGGTATTGGTAGAAATTCTGAAGTAGAGGATTTTGTAGAGTATATGGAGATTTTTTGTTTGTTTTTTTTTAATATTTATTTATTTATTTGGCTGTGCTGGGTCTTAGTTGCGGCACATGGGATATTTGTTGCCTTTGCGAGATCTTCACTGCGGCGTGTGGGGTCTTTAGTTGCGGCATGCAGGCTCTTAGTTGCGGCATGTGGGATCTAGTTCCCTGACCAGGGCTGGAACTTGGGCCCCCTGCAATGGGAGCGTGGAGTTTTAACCGCTGGACCACCAGGGAAGTCCCTGGAGTTTTTAACATATTAATTTTTAATTGTAAAATATTTCAAGCACATGGCCATCCATATTCCCTCCTGTTAAATTGAGTAAATATTAATATTTTGCCATATCTACTTTAGATATTAATTTTAAAAAATACAGTTTATGTATGGTTGAAGATGCCCCATCTCTTCAGCCCACTAACTTTCCTACCTGTACTTGAGTAGTGCTTATCTTATAGTTGGTGCATATTGTTTCTCATTTGAATTAAAAATAAAAAACAGCTTACTATATATATATATGTGTTTATAAATGATATGTAGTTAGTATTTTTAGAATTGATATAAATAAAATGTATATATACAGTATACATATATATATATATATATATATATATATATATATATATATATATATATAGTTTTATAGCTTGCTCTTTTCCCTTACCATTGTTTTCCAAGTGTATCCAGTTTGATATCTGTGGATCGGTTTCATGCGTTTTAACTGCTTTGTAGTATTCTATCATGCAAATAAACTTCATATTTATTTCAATGTTGATGGATGCTTAAATTGTTTCTAAAGTTTTACTGTTAATAAATACGCTTGTACACATATTCTTGTCCACATGCAGGTATTTCTCTGAGGTTTATAACTAGAAATAGAAATGTTGGGTTATAGAGTATGTCTGTATTTGACTTTCCACGATGTTGCTGAATTGCTTTCTAAAGTGGTTATACCAATTTACACTGCCACCAGCAATAAGACTGTTTAATACATAGTTTTGTTCTGGAATTGTGCACTTATTTTTCAGAATCAGAAACTAAATTCATTTAGGACCTTGATCGACTGTGTCTTTGTGTGTTGGATATAGATGTCAGTAGTTTTTAAGTTTGGACTTTTGGATATAGTCATTTGTATTGTGCTTTTTTGGAAGTATTAGTTTGTTGTCCAGAGGAATTCTTTTGAGTTATTAGTAAACTGACAAGATAAACACAAAAGTCATTCAGTTAAATATACTTGCATCCATATTTTCATTAGGCAATAATTTTTTTGACCTGCCAGATCTGATATATGCAATTGTACTGCCTAGACAACGTTCCCATGTTTCAGAGTAATTAATGGTTTATGTAGGAATTCTCCGACAATATTTTATTTGTTGAACATAATTTATTAACAATTAAAACCATCATATTTAGGATAGGACCAAGATTAAGGTTTTTTTAAGTTGTGGCTTTTTGCTATGCATGTCACAGTAACAATTTGTCATACCAGAACCCTATAAAAGGGGAGATGGGAATAAATACTTTACAGCTCTTCTGCTGTCTGGCACCATTCTTTAATGTATTCTAAGCCTGTAATAAAATTTTACTGGTTGATCATTTAAATGCAAGGTTAGAAATAAATTTGATGATCCATCTGGAAAAATAAGATTGGTCAGTTTTTAAAACTACTCTTGACCTTTCAATTAGCTTATCAAGTTATATCAGACCAAACAAAGCAGCTTCAGGCTGTAGTTAAATAATGTATTTATAACAAGAAGTTACTGACCACAAGGTTCTCTCACAGATTAGAAGTTTTGTAATGTATTTAGAATGTTCAATTTATTCAATTTATTAGGAAATCAAAAGGAACATAGAGTTCTAAACATTATTCTGACAGATCTGTTTGCCTTTATTTCTATTAAAAGTATTTTAAAACCTTTGATTTGATACTGAAAATCAGTAACTGTAAGTCACCTTTGTTCTAGGATAAACAGAACGCAAGCTTTCTGCAGTTCCCTTGATCAATGAGAGAATGCCTTATAGCAAAACCACATGGAGAGAATGTAGCTGTAGGTGATCCCCTGAGAGTTTTTTTGATTGGAGCAGTGAGTTTGGTATTGAAAGAAGAGGGAGACAGACAGGTTATTTGAAAATATTCCCATTAGACCAAATTCTTATGTTGGAGCTGTGCTACAACATTTTTCATGTAGAAGGTGCAACTTTGTCAATTTTTAAAGGTTAAAGGCTATTCATTGCATGATTGTAATAATGTCTTTCTACTATGGAATTTTTGAATACTTCTTATTGCACTTCATTAACCAGTGGATCAGAAATTTCATTTATTCACAGGCTGCTTGTCAGTCCTTCTTTTCTAAGATTTTATTTTGGAAATACATTGTTACAAAATTTATCATTTAGTTCTTAAATTCAGTGCAAATGCAGTACATTTTCCTTAGCTAATACACACTTGTCAAGTTTATAGCCAGCAAAAGGAGAGATAAGCTTGATAATTTGATTTACAATTATTGTGATATATGTACCGTGTTAATGATGATCTTAGGAATTCTAGTATCACTAGATGAACAATCTCAACATTTACTTTGCTAATCAAGGGTTGCTTAAACTTTATACATATTCAAGTTTTGGTGCAATTTATTTTAAATTCTCATTATATGACATGAATATGTGCTTAATTTTGAATATCTCAGCAGTTTGCTTTGAAGTTTTCTTTCAGCCTGTTAGGATGCTCAATATTTCAACCTCCCTTTCCTTAAATTGAAAAAACAGGCAACAAAGTAGAAATATTTTAGTGTTTTTCTGAAGGAAGAGAAACAAAAGTAGTTGCCTTAAGATTCTAATTGAAGAATTAAAGTGCCATGGTCTTTTGAAGATTGGCTTGGTCCTGGCACTGCTCCGTGGCAGTGGAGCCCCAGATGCCTGGCCAAGCATCCCTTACCGACATCTGGAACCAGTTGCAATACATCACTGTCAAAACTGCTTTCTATACGTATCTGCATTTATACATTAGTTACCCACGCAGCACTCATCAAAAAAGCTGAACAATCTTGACATGGTGTCCCTTGTGGAACTGCAAAGGTGAACTGAAGTTGGGAGGCAGTGTCTCGCGTCACTGTCTGCTGAGCTCTTACAACAGGAAGCCTGATTAAAAGTGAAAGGAAAAATTTCTCAGTTGCCTCAGCTCTGTAGACCTCAGTATAATTTTTTATTTACAAAAGGGATTTTTTTGTGTGTTATGTAAAGCATATATATTATGAACACCAAACTGATTTTATTTATTTAGAAATGAGAGAAATATTTTCAGCTTTTGAAAAAAAGATTGCTTTGTATGTTTCTTAGATTTACTGTTAGCCTTACCATTTCTTTTATGTATCATTTTAGAGAAAATTTAAATAAAAATATAGAACCATGAATTATAGATAAAATATTCATAACACTGTTTCACTTTAAGTGAAGAGTAGTATAAAATTTGAAACAATTGACCTTCTTTGCTCTTATATTGGTGATAGCAATGCTTGTGCTTATTAATTTTCAGAAAGCTGAATAATAGAAAAGGAAAAATAGGTATTTGTAAATGTTTGGTATTGTGAATTTAAATGTGTTTTTGAAAAAGAAATAAACATTTTGACAAAAAATAAACTGGCCATTTACATTAAGAACTATTCAGGGGCTTCCCTGGTGGCACAGTGGTTAAGAATCCGCCTGCCAGTGTAGGGGACACGGTTCGAGCCCCGGAATATCCCACATGCCGCGGAGCAACTAAGCCCGTGCGCCACAGCTAATGAGCCTGTGCTCTAGAGGCCGTTAGCCACAACTACTGATCCCAGGTGCCACAACTACTGAAGCCCGTGCTCCGCAAGAGAAGCCACCACAATGAGAAGCCCGCGCACCGCAAGGAAGAGTAGCCCCCGCTCGCCGCAACCAGAGAAAGCCAGTGCACAGCAACAAAGACCCAATGCAGCCAAAAATAAATAAAATAAATAAATCTATAAAAAAAAAAGAACTATTCAGGAGTCTTTGCAATCACATCCTCTACAATAATACTACTACTAATAGTTATGATAAAAATGGGTGACATTTACTGGACTTTTTTTATGTACGAGAAACATTCTCTCAGCTTTATATGGATTATCTCAATCAAACTTAATAAATGGGGGTACCATTTCTCCCATTTGATGGAAGGAGAACCATGCTTAAGAAAGTTAAATGACTCGCCCAAATTCACACAATTAAGCAGCGGACCTAGTATTCAATCCCCTAGCAGTCTGATTCTAGAGTTCATACTGGGTTTTTTGTCTCCTTGTTTCTTATTTGTTGGTTTGTGTGTTTTAGTTTTATTATAAAAATTTTCAAACATACAAAAAAGTGGAAAGCATAGTGAACTCTTACATAAAACCATCAACCAGATTTAACCGCCATCAGTGTTTTATACTTGTTTCATATGTCCTCCCACAACTTTTCTTCTTGCTAGAATATTTTAAAGTTAATTCTGGGCACCATGTTATTTCATCCTGAAATAATTAAGTTTTCTTTTAAAAAAGATATTTTCTTCCTTATATAAACCACAGTGCCACTATCACACCTCACAAAATTAACAAGAAGTTCTTCAATTAACCAGACTTTCGTGATACCTAATATCGGTTTAGGTTTTCTGATTGTCTAAAATGTTTTTTTACAGTTGGGTTGTTTGAATCAGGATCCAGAAATGTTCATCCACTGTATTTAATTGGTTTTTTTTTTTCCAATTTTGAAGTCTTTAAAAAAAATTATTTATTTATTTGGCTGTGACTGTTACGACTCTTAACTGTCTTTTGCACTAGAACAGATACCCCTGCCCCCTCACTGTGCTTTTCCATATACCATTGACTTGTTGAAGAAACCAAATGGTTATCCTGTAGAATGCCTCACATTCTGGATTTTGCTGATTACTTTCTTGTGGCATCATTTAATTTATGCCTCTATTCCCTAAATTTCTTCTAGACTAGAAGTTAGATCGAAAGGCTTGATTAGATTTGTATTGTATTGCATTACCCCCAAATTTGCTTGTCTTACTTTTTGTAATGTGACGATTGATCAGTGGATTCCGCTAGTGCCAGCCTGATACTTTCATTGTAAAGTTTCTCATTCATCATCCTTTCACGTAATGGTCTTACCAGCCATGGACGATCAGTGCTTGAATTACTGAATTTCTTTCTTTTTTAAAAAATTGAAGTATAGTGAATTACTGAATTTCTAAGGGGTTAAAATGAAAATTTCCAATTATGCTTTCCCTTCTTCATTTATTAGCCAGAACTCTTTAGAAGAGCTTTATTCAATCCACTAGGGCTGTTTGGTTATCCTGAAATACAATTCAGGCAGTGTGAGATGCTTAATTCTTTCCGTTTAATTATCAATTTCCAGAGTAATGAGGTAGTGCCTTAGAATCCTCCAGTGGTGTATAATTTTTTTTTTTTTAATAAATTTACTTATTTATTTATTTTTGGCTGTGTTGGGTCTTTGTTGCTGTGCGCGGGCTTTCTCTAGTTGTGGCGAGTGGAGGCTACTCTGTGTTGCGGTGCACAGGATTCTCATTGCGGTGGCTTCTCTTGTTGTGGAGAATGGGCTCTAGGCGTGCGGGCTTCAGTAGTTGTGGCGTGTGGGCTCAGTAGTTGTGGCTCGCAGGCTCTAGAGCACAGGATCAGTCGTTGTGGCTCACGGGCTTAGCTGCTCCACGGCATGTGGGATCTTCCCAGACCAGGGCTCAAACCATGTCCCCTGCATTGGCAGGTGGATTCTTAACCACAGCGCCACCAGGGAAGTTCCAGGTGTATAAGTTTTAACTTGTTTCTTTCTTTTTCTTTCTTTCTTTTTTTTTTTTTTAAGTTGTTATTATGAAGTCTTGGCTTTTTGTATGTGCAGTGTGTTTTAATAAGTTGCATCATACTTTTCGATGCTGAAATTGCCACACATTTGTCCAGTGGGAGCCCCTTCTAGCTGGCTCCTGTGTTCTTTTGACAAGATTCTTTTATAGTTACTTACTTTCTGGCACAACAAAAATGCCAGGCTCATCTTGTATATTCCCTGCATAAGGCCTGGAATCTGCCATTTCTCCAAAGAGCTATGGTTCTTTTTATTGAGGGATGATATATCAAGAACACAGTGTGAGACTTATTGCTGCTGGGTTGTTTGCTTTTAGGAAAAGAGAGGAAAAAAATGAGTTTGCATTGATAATTCTAATTCAGATTTAAGATTACAGGGTTTTTACTTAACTTCTTTGATCTTGTACTTCTTTCCTTATGCTAAATATTAGATTCCTAACAAAATTAACATAGGTTTTTATTTTCTTTATCTTGTATCTATAATGGTTTCAAAATAACAATCTAGATTATTGAATGAAGTTAAAGCTTTCTTTGCAGTTTTTTGGGGGAGGGCCCTCAGATTATATCTCCCTGAGGATGTACAAACCACTGTGTTTGAGATTGGATTGATAGATACCATTTAATAGATACAATTTAATTAGTCTTCAGTTTTTAAGATTGTTTTCCCCCATGACTTGGAACCCTATGGACTCCTTTCATCTCAGTAGTTCTCAGCTTCACTTGCCTAGGATCCCACACAGCATTGGTCCTTTTCCCTTTGGGAGTGATTGTTTTGTTGGCAAGTTCTGGGTTACGCATGGCTGTTCCTATGCACTTCTCTTTGCCATCACCACTTGCTGTTATTGGATGTTTTTGGCCCCACCCATCTATATTCTAGGATTTAGGGGGGATTCCTTGTCACCTGCTTTTGTAGAAGATGTCATGTGTGGGTTATTCTTTCCTGATTGCTGTCTGGTTATGATGATGAAATTTGGTGAGATTTTAAAAATACCTACACTGCTATGTTCTTATTTCTGGAAGTTCCAGAGTCTGTGTCATCCTAACCACTGTGTGATTTTGCCTTTGTGATGCTCTAGCATACAACTTGGCTTAAGAAAGATTTCCTTTGAGCTTTATCATTGGGTGCTAATTATCGAGGTATGATTAGGAAGAGGAGTAAATAGAGGGAAGAAATAAGTATTTACAGCAATAAGTTCCTGCAGTATGCCAAGAATGTGCTGGTAACGACAAAAAATATTATATTTTCTTGCTGAATCCTCATAATACCAGCATAAATTTGTATTATTCTAATTTTATAGGTTAGAAAACTGAGGATTAGCAAAGTTAAGTGACTTGCCTAAGAGTACATGGCTAGTAAGTGACAATGCTGGATTCAAAATGAGATTTAGGACTTCCCCGGCAGTCCAGTGGTTAAGACTCTGCCTTCCAATGCAGGAGGTGTGGGTTCGATCCCTGGTTAGGGAACTAAGATCCCACATGCCGTGGGGTGTGGCCAAAAACTAAAAACAAAAACAAACGCCTGAGATTTATCTGGCTCCAAAGCCTGTGGCTTCCTATTTCCAATATACTTACTTTCTCAGAACTTTTTGTAACATGGCTTGCAAAGGCATCTTGCAGAGTACCTTAAACCAAAAAGTTTTAGGTTGGGGGCATTAGAAAAAAACCTTGTCTAAACTCAAGTTAATGCTCTGAAAACGTTTGTGCTGATTATAGGATATCTATAAAGGGACTTCAATTATTTTGTAAAACAGTAGCTTAAAAGGTTGAGAATGATATTTAAAAGACATCTTATCCTTGGTTCTTTATTGAAGATGAAGGAATTAGGTAAGCGTTAAGCCTACCAAGTAATGGTGTACGGAGATCTGGTTCCATATTTGCTACAGATGAGGTTTATAAGGAGAGCTTTGGACAAAAGAAAATAAGACATGTTTTACTCTTCTAGATCAGCTTCTACTTTTGGAGAAAAAAATGAAATTGGATTATCTATGAATAATATTTTTAGGCAATAGAATGATTTTAGTACTTCAAGAAAGGGATTTTTTCCTTTCCTTCCTCCCTTCATTCTTTTCTTCCCATATTCACGCAACAGTTCCAGCAAAGTAGTAGTGATATCTCCATTCCTTGGGTGTCAAACATCAGAATTCAGTTTATATTTTGTTCAGTTTAACTGAAAACAAACAAACAGCTCCACTGAGATGTAATTCACATACCATACAGTTCATCCACTTAAAGTGGACAATTCAGTATTTTTTAAAGTATATTCCCAGAATCGTGCAACCATCACAATAATCAGTCTTAGAAAATTTTCATCACCTCTCTAAGGAAACCTTATATCCATTTCCTCCCAATTCTGCCGTTACCCCCAGCTCTAGGCAACCACTAATCTACTTTCTGTCTCTATAGGTTTGCCTATTCTTGACATTTCAAATCAATGAAATCATACACTGTGTGGTCTTTTGTGATTGACTCTTAGCATTATGTTTTCAGGGTTCTTCCATGTTACAGCATATGTCAACATTTCATTTCTTTTTATTGCAGAATAATTTTCCATTGAATGAATATTTTATTTATCCACTCATCAATTGATGGATATTTGGGTTGTTTCACATTTTTGGTTGTTATGAATAATGCTGTTAAGAACATTCATGTACAAGTTTTTTTGTGGACATATATTTTTACTTTTCTTTCTTTCTTTTTTTTTTTTTAAATTAATTAATTAATTTATGGCTGCATTGGGTCTCCGTTGCTGCGCGCCGGCTTTCTCTAGTCGCGGTGCGCTGGCTTTTCATTGTGGTGGCTTCTCTTGTTGCGGAGCACGGGCTCTCGCCGTGCGGGCTTAGTAGCTGTGGCTCGCGGGCTCTAGAGCACGGGCTCAGTAGTTGTGGCGCACGGGCTTAGTTGCTCCGCGGCATGTGGGATCTTCCCGGACCAGGGCTTGAACCCGAGTCCCCTGCATTGGCAGGTGGATTCTTAACCACTGCGCCACCAGGGAAGCCCTATTTTTACTTTTCTTGTGTATGTACCTTGGAGTGGAATTGCTGCTTCATGTGGTAAGGTAACTCTATGGTAACCTTTGAGGAACTGCCAGACTTTTTTCCAAAGTGGCTACACCATTTTATATTCCCATCTGTGCTCTATGAGGGGTCCGGTTTCAGTTTAACTTTAAACAGTGTCATCAGTCAGGTAACTACTGCTTGCTTTGTCTGAACCAGAGATTCTTCTAGGTGCTGGGAATACAGCAGTGAACATAGCTGGCAAGTATGCTGCCCTCAAAGACCATACACTTTGGTGCAGAGAGACAGACAAAAAAAATAATTCAATAAGTAGAATAATTTCAGAGCCTGACAAGTGGTGTGAATGTTTGGGAAAGTTTCTATGAGAGGAGAAAGTATATGAACTGAGACTCAGAAATGTAGCTGGAGAGGGAATAAGGGAAGCAAAAACTCCATAAGCCTCACCGTTCAACAGCTTTTTAAGGTGAGAATGCTGTTGTGATAGTGGCTAAGACTTATAATGGACCAGTTGTTTTCACTTTTTTTGTGACCTATTTACATCCTTTGCCTGTTTTTTTCTATTAGGCTTGTTTTTCTTATTGATTTGTAGCAGTTCTGTATATTTTGGATTCTAATCCAATAAAACAAGGACAAAAGATATGAAAAGACAACAGAGAAAGCGATACAAATAACTCTTTAAACATGCAAACAAAATTGCCCATCTTACTCAAAATAAGATAAAAAATAGCAATACCAATTAACGAGTGTTTACTGTGTGCCGGGCACAATTTTGGGTACTTCATATGTATTAACTCATCTAATTTCATAAGAACATTTGAAATTGGATTATTATTACCCCATTTGACTTATGAGGAAGTGGAGGCACAGAGGTTAAGTTACCTGCCCATGGTTGCTCAGTGAATGCAGAACCAAGTGAGTGATAGAGCCAGGAGATCGCCCCAGAACCCACATCCTTAACCACTACATTCTACTGACTTTCAAGAGTCAGAACAAAGCTGCACTGAACTACCATTTTTTTAATCTATCAGATTGGCAGAGATCAAAAAGTACGGTAACAGTGTGATGAGAGGAGTGTAGGGACAGGCACTCGTACAAATTGCTGGTGGAAATATAAATTGTTATAACCTTCTTTGGAGGGCAATTTGGTAATATCTGTCAAAATTTTAGTAATGTACGACATGACTGTAGCTAACACTGCTGTATGATATGTAGGAAAGTTGTTAAGAGAGTAAATCCTATGAGTTCTCATCACAAGGAGAAAATTTTTTCCTTTTTTTCTTTCTTTTTATGGTACCTATATGAGAAGACGGATGTTATCGTGAACTACTGTGGTAATCACATCACAAGATATATGCCTTAAACTTATACAGTGATATATGTCAATTATTTCTCAATAACACTGGGAAAATATAACTACAAAAAATAAATAAATGCCAAAAGAAATTTTTTAATGTACATAATTCTTTGACCCAGCAATTGCAATTCTTAGAACTTAGCTTTTATATATATTTGCATGTAAAAAATCTTATATATATATATGTTCAAAAATACTTATAGCATTTGTTAGAATAGTATAAGCTGGGAAATAACCTAAATGTTCATTAGTAGGGAACTAGTTAGATAAATTATGTTACCTCATTCAATGTAATACTACATAACCCATAAAAGAGAATGATGAAGCTCTTCATGCACTCTTTATGCACTAATATAGAAACAGTTTCCAAAATATGTTAAATCAAAAAATAAGGTACAGAACAGTGTGTATATGCGTTAATAAAGGAAAAATCATAGAAATGTATATTTATTTTTTGTGTGTGTATATTTATAATAGTGTGTGAATGTGTATATATACATATATTATGTAAAAATATCTCCAGGCATGCATAAGAAACCCATGACATTATTTGCTTCTGGAGGAGAACAAGGTGTTTGCATTCAAGAATAGGAAAACAACTTAAAAATGTTGTACTTTTTGCATTTTGAACTGTATTACCTTACATTAAAAATATTAAAATGAAAATATGCTTAGAAAGGAATCTATGGTAATAATTAAGGTTAATAAAGGGCTATTTTGAACTGTTCTGCAGTTGGTTTTTCAAAATAGTGAAGATCTCAAGAATGTTCATAGTGTTCATTTTCTTAAGTTTTTCCAAAAGGTAGCAACTGAAGAATGCATCCTTGGGGCTTCCCTGGTGGCGCAGTGGTTAAGAATCTGCCTACCAATGCAGGGGACACAGGTTTGAGCCCTGGTCCGGGAAGATCCCACATGCCGTGGAGCAACTAAGCCCGTGCGGCACGACTGCTGAGCCTGCGCTCTAGAGCCCGCGCACCACAACTACTGCAGCCTGTGCGCCTAGAGCCCGTGCTCTGCAAAAAGAGAAGCCACTGCAATGATAAGCCCACACACCACAACGAAGAGTAGCCCCCGCTCGCCACAACTAGAGAAAGCCCCGCGCCCAGCAACGAAGACCCAACACAGCCAAAAATAAAATAAATTAAAAAAAAAAAAAAGTGCCTCCTTGGTTGGTGCTGCCCTGTTGAAATGGTGGAAACGTAATAGCTGAGCCAATGCCATGTATTTAGCCCTCTGAGGAAAAACAGACTGTGCCATCCTTTCTCTTCCCTTTATTTTCCAAGAACACTGTGGACACTAGGTTCTTGCTTTCACAATTTTAAAGCAGCTTTTGCAATCCATATGAACAATTGCTACACTAGACTACAAAGTGCTTGCCATGTGTAGTGCTCCTCTTACAGCTCCTTAATGTCATCAAAACTCCAGACATACTTTGGTAGACAAGAAAATCTGGGCTACAAATGAGAAATGACAGGAGGATATACTTTGCAGGAATATGAAAAATCTCTTATCAAATCACATTCTTAGGATATAACCAAGTTATCTATATAAATATAATTGTCTCTTTGCTAGTGTTGCACCTTGCTGTTCTTTGTTCTTCATGAGATTAAATTGGACTCTGCTAATGTCAAGTGACAAGAATTGATATATATAATACTAGCTCTTTGTACCAAAGCACAAAATATTTGGAAAGAAAAAAGTCCAGGAATGGTGGCTGGCACTGTATCATTTAAACTAGAAACGTATGGTACTAATCTAAGAAGGTTTTATGAAATGAAGAGAATAAAGTAGACTTTTGAAGGCAGAAAGGAAATGGATCTTTTTTGGGAGAGTGTTAGAATTTTTAGGGAAGTCACATGTAAGGGATGACAAATTTTTGCCAAGGTAGAAGGAAAAGTGAAAGCAGCAATGTAAGGTGGAGGTTTTTGGGGGAGCTTAACACTCATGAGAGAGGAATGGTTCAGAATATGGGCTTTGGGGTCAAACATGGATTTGGGTCCCAGTTTTACTACTTCCCAGCTAGGTTGTCTTGAAGAGGTAACTTAATAACTTTCCTGTGTTACTTTTTAAATTTATCAAATGGAGATAATTATAGTGCTTAACCTCAGAGAGTAGTTGTGAGGATTGAATGAAATTAGGCATAAAAGCATATAGCCAAGTGCCTTGTACACAGTAGGTGCTCAACAGATACGTGTTACTACTGTTAATGATAAGTTTGAGTTGAAAACCAATTGAATCTCGTTGTAGGTCTGAAGAATCAAGAAGCAACACATATATAAGGAGAAGTGTACTCAGTTTCAGAAAATCTGGCACTTGTACAAGTCTATAGATAGAGTAAATTAATATCCTTTTTGTGGCAGTTCAATTAGAATGAGATTCAAAAGAGTGAGGAAGGATAAAGAAATAACTTTTTAATAAAATTATTTTGTCTTTCATTTCACCCCCCCCCCCCCACATATAACTAACTTCACATTTAACTTGAGTGAGATTGAATGTGATAATGGGAAATACATAGTTCTTGAGATATAATAAATGCTCAAGAAATGCTAATTTTACTCATATAATTCTTTATTTCCCCTTGCCAAAGGATGACGTGGGAAATAACTCTTGAGAAACAGGACTCTGGAAAGTAAAGGATAAATGGAAAGATTGAGGGTAGAGGCAAGCACTGATTACCAGGTAGTTAGCTTGTAAACTCCAGTTGTGTTGGATGAACAATTATAACTTCTTACACTATAAAAGTTAAAAAAATTTAATGTGAGCAGACAACAGAGAAAAGCCAAAGATTTATGGGGAGTTTAAAAGCTTGGAAACCAGAGAATATATTGGTCCTGCTGACTCCGATAGGAGAGTTAGGGAAGATGTTTTGGATGTGTTTAGTTTTGGATGACTATATAACATCCGAGTATATACATTGTGTGGACAACAAGAAATGAAAGTCTGAGGATAGGATAAGAGAAAGGGATAATGTTGGCCTATGATTCATTCATTCATTCATTTATTTATGGCTGCGTTGGGTCTTCGTTGCTGCATGCAGGCTTTCTGTAGTTGTGGCGAGCGGGGGCTTCTCTTTGTTGTGGTGCACAGGCTTCTCATTGCGGTGGCTTCTCGTTGCGGAGCACGAGCTCTAGGCACACAGGCTTCAGTAGTTGTGGCTCGCGGGCTCTAGAGCTCATGCTCAGTAGTTGTGGTGCACACGCTTAGCTGCTTCGCAGCATGTGGGATCTTCCCGGACCAGGGATCGAACCTGTGTCTCCTGCACTGGCAGGTGGATTCTTAACCACTGCACCACCAGGGAAGTCCAGCCTGTGATTCTTAAACATTCCAAGATTGTATTTTTAGTGACCTTCCTGTTTATGGAATTGAGATAATGAACTCTTGACATCTAATACATTTTTTACTCCATTTTGAAGTATTTTGCTGGCTTAAAATTTTTAGTATAAAGCAAAAGCTTTAGTAGACCAGTGCAATGTTCTGTTATCTGTCAATCTTGTGATGCTCATTTCTGGGCTACAGGGAGCACTTTGGACGGTGGGCTATTCAGATACCTCTTTGTAAATATGGGTATTGACAGAGGGATTGTTTTTATGCTTTCTGTGTTCACAGACCTGTCTTTTGGCTTTTTATCTTAAATATTAAATAATAAAGAAGACAGTGAAATAAGTAATTGTGACCTGTCTATTATTATGCTGGTATTTAAAATGTCTTCCAGAAAATTTTTCTGTAGATAGAAACAACTTTGGAGTAAAGGAGGAATTTTTCCAGGATGGAGTTTTCTTTTAAAGCACTGGAAATGTTTCCGTTTTGTTTTAGATGCTACTTAAAATGCAATTATTTAATAGTATTCTTCTGATCATATGCAAATAATGCCATCCTCCTTATGTTGGCATTTTAGCAATTGTTTGTTACAGATAATGTTTAACAATAGGTAACATCTTTTTTCAAGTCTTTTCTGCTTGGCTTTTATGTTATTACTCGCATATGCTTTAGGGGCTTATTAGTGACTCCTGGCACACATTCCATCCTTTAGCCATAGCTAAACCTCCAAGTAAATTTTTCTCCTTTTCTTTAAAGAATTGGCCATTTTTCTTTCCTAATTCCTTGATCTTCATGGTGCATTGACTATAATTTTATAACAGTAGTGTATTGTATCTTTCTATATCAAGAAAATTTTCATTTGAAAACTGTTAGTTTTAAAATATGCTATATGGCCTTTTGGGAGGTTGTATACATGTGTGGGGTGGAAGGCAAAGATTGGAAATATTTATATTACAAGGTTATTTCTTTGTTCTTATTTTTTCTTTTGAATCTCATTCTAATTGAATTGCCACAAAAAGAATGTTTTACAAGAATTCGAGGTAAGGGTTTGAACCCAAAATGTACCTCCTTTTTGGAATTATTTGCTTGTTGCATTTTAAGTTGTTCAGTTTGTTACTGTTAGTGCTTGGGTAGAGCCTCACAGTTTTTGGATTCTGTTGACTGAGCTAGCTCAATTGTTATACAGCACCTAACTATATTATTATTTAGAAATTTTTGCATTATTATATACTAACATTTATTAGGGCCCACCATCTACTAGGGTCTGTGATAGGCTCTTTACATGCATCAACTGTGATTTGTTTGATTATTCCTGTTTTTTCAGGTGAGGAAACTAAGATCTGGGAGGTTTAATAAATTTCCCAAGATCATCTAGCTATTAAGTAGTAGAGCTTGGACTTGTTCCTAAATTCTATCTAAATTCTAAGCCCAAAGCCTTAGATTCTAAACTATTTGAATGATTAGGTGAGTACATATAGCTAAATTTATTCTCATTGTTGAAAACTCAAATCTTTTGTTGCAGTGTTTTTTTAAAAAAAATAAATTTATTTATTTTATTTTATTTTTGGCTGCGTTGGGTCTTCGTTGCTGTGCACAGGCTTTCTCTAGTTGCGGTGAGCCGGGGCTACTCTATGTTGCCATGCGCTGGCTTCTCATTGTGGTGGCTTCTCTTGTTGCGGGTCACAGGCTCTAGGTGCACAGGCTTCGGTAGTTGTGGCTTGCGGGTTCTAGAGCGCAGGCTCAGTAGCTGTGGCACACGGGCTTAGTTGCTCCGCAGCATGTGGGATCTTCCTGGACCAGGGCTCGAACCTGTGTCCCCTGCATTGGCAGGTGGATTCTTAACCACTGTGCCACCAGGGAAGCCATGTGTTGGTGCTTTTAAAAGAAGACTTAGCTAATGCTTGGTTCTGTGGGGATAGGAGAAATGTTGTAGATTATTCTCTGTTTATGTTAATCTAGCACCCCCTAGGTACTGTGTTTTTTGCCTTGGATTTGTGATATGGTAGGCACCAGAGAAATGCATGGCTGGGTTTTTATGTATGTAACTGTTGCAACAGGACATTTATAACCACTCTGCTTTTCCTCCTATTTGCTATTTCATCCCTAGAGTGTTGTCTTACCTCAGTTTGTTCAGTGACAGAGAATAAGGAAAAGAGTGAAGTCTCTGGAGCATAGGTCTACTGTGTACGACTTGTTTTGGTCTTGAGCTTGCAGTGCCTACAGTATGTACAGCCAGCTTTTGTTCAGAATGCTGTTGGGTGGGCAGTGTTTCCTTTACTGTAGGCAGAATTGATTGTCCTGGTTACAGAATCAAGGGAGATTAAGTTGATCTCTTAACTGCTCTGGATGTTAGAGTTAATTTTAGAAAAATACTGTAGTAAAATATAACATTGGTTTAACATGGAACATTTTAAGTGGGTAGAAATAGTTTGACCTCAGAGCTTTTGCTTTTTAGTGAAGTTTTTAATGCACTGTTAACAAGAATCTAGATGAAAAATTTAAGACAGTATGCCCTATCTGAAATATGAAATGATTTTTATGAGAGATTCATAATTCAGAAAGCATGTATTTTCTTATATCAAGATCTAATTTGAAATGTTTGTTTATATCTTTATTTTTTGATGAAGTGTCAATTTATCTTCTGTCTTCAAATGATAAAGTAACTGACCTCTTTTAGATGGGTTAGAAATATCAGCTGTTTCTTAAAGCAAAAAGTTGCTTCAGCGAGTTTTCCTTATGCTGGTTCTTTTCTTTCAGGCCGTCTTACTGAAGCTAAACATCAGTTCAGTTGACAACTTTACTCAATTCTAGGCAACAGTGGCCATGCTCTGGCCTGCAGAGACAGTGAATCCATTCTGGCTCTGACACCCAATTTTATTGTAAAACACATTCATGTTGACATCATATCAGTTTTCTGAACTATTACATGCATAAAAGAATTCAGCCCTCTCCATTCAGTCTTTCTCAGCCTTCCAGTAAGGAGAAATTTACACACCCAGTGTTTTTATTTTGCATTTAATGTGGTCTAGTCCAGAAAATAGCAGCTTCAGTTTTAAAAAATGTGTTTTTGGAGGCACTTAGCAAGAATGTATTAGCTTAATGGTGTTCATTGGTAGGAGAGGACTAAAGAGAAATGCACAAGGCAGTTTTTAGGCCAGAGTAGTTGTAGTTTAGGGTAAAACAGGTCGATATTGACCCAAGATTATGGGGATTAGTTGCCAGAGTTCTTTTGCATGCAATTTCCATTTGAAGCCTCATCCATGCCCAATTCTGTGGGCTTTGCCTCCTGTTGGCCTTTTTGATTGTGTTGTTTTCTTGAAGGCCTTTTTTAATTGCTGATTTTTTTGGGGGGGGGGTTGGTTTGCTTATGTTTGAACTTGCCAGTTTTGCATTAAGAATTTGTTTCAAATATGATCCAAATCTTCAACTTTAGTGTATGAGGGTAGGTGGTAAGAGTAGTCTTCCTTGTGTACAAAATTCAGTCCTTCCATTTTTATGTCATTTATAGCTTTGTATTGAGTTGTACTGAGGCTGTCTCTCGGCTTTCATGATTAAAGGAATTTCACCTTTTTCCTTTTAATGGTGCTTGGCTGACTTACCTGATTTCCCGATCCTAAAATATTAAGGTATTTTCTTTTCCGTTTTTTCTCTCCTTGGTTAATATAGGCTTCCCTTAAATATTCACAAGCCTAGTTTGAGAACTTAATAAGGTTTTCCTTGTTATTTGGTTCTACTGTTCTGAGACTGTCCTTTGGGAATTTCATTTACCCGTAAGAGACTGGCATTCTAATATGGAGTGATTGCAAATTTCATTTATAAACTAATATCATAAGTGTATCCATGTGATTACTTAAAAATGAGTGTGTAATCTACATAAGATTTTAAAAGGAGTGGTTCTCAAACCTTTAGATGTATATGTTAATTAATTCTTACCTATATTATTTTGGGTCTGGTGTGATCATATCGGGCACATGTAGAATTTTAAAAAGGCTTTTTCTATTATCTGTATTTCCTAAACATTATGGGCAGAATAAGGTTGGAATAGAGAGAGAAAATTGCAAACATACCCTGACTTTCCGCCGGCTGGATGCACATTATCTTTATCTTTATTTATTAATAAAAGACGGAATGCCTTGGAAAACAAAAGGTTTTAATGGCCGGTGCTTGGTATCCTTGACAACAGTCCCGAAAGAATATTACATTAGGGCACCAGAGAACTTTTAAAAATAAGTAATGGAATTCCGTCTCTGTTATGCTTTTAGTAGTCATTTCGGCCATGGTGCAGCGAGGTCATAAGCTGAGCTCAGTGAAGGGAGCCAGAACATGAAATGATGCTGAGAGAACGTCTGGGAGATGAGAGGTACAGAATTACAAGCAAAAGTGCAGGCCTGCTGAGGCAATTACAGCTTAATGGGGTCATTTGGAAGGCAATTGCCAGGGGTTAATGTAGTATGGAGAGATGAGGTGAGATTGAAGTGAAATTTGGGGCTGGAAATGTGTTAAGATGAAAGATCAGAGAGCAGCATATTCTGCAGTGGTGAAGGTTTATAACATGCAAAGATTTGAGAAAATGTAAAAAATACTGCCCAGATGTTTTTAAAAAAAATTTATAGAAGTAAGTGACAGTAAATTCTAGAAAATGCCATTTCTACGCAAAAATATCTTTTCCTAAAAGAGGTTTTCAGTTAGGAAAAAAATACACGAAATATAATATAAAGAGTTCATTTTTAAAGAAGTTTTCTCTTACAACATATATTTTTTTTCCTATATATTTTAGGTCACATTGAACTTGAAGAGTGTTAACAATGGCAATATGCTTTATAAGTGATTGTTTTACATATCAGAATATCAACTTTTTTTTTTTAATCTTAGTGTTTAAAAACAAAAAATAAAGAAAAAGTCCTAGGTATACATATTTTGATATATTTATAACAGATTAATCACATTATCTTCTCAGGCATTAAAATATACTATATAGAATGTCAAAATATTACCAGAATGTAAGCTAGCATTCTTTGAGTGGGTATTTTGGTTCTGAAAAGTATGCTTAAATATTACAGGTATTTAAATTAAAAATGTCAAACCTTGAAGGCATAATGGAAGTAATCATTTTTTACATAGTTTTAAGCAGTACAGGGTTTGAAAAAGCTTTGCATGCCAGACTATTGTGAATGAGTGGAGTTCATAAGAATTCAAAGGACAAAAGAGATCATTATGCTTTGTTACCTCAGCTACTTCATTACCTTAATTGCTGAGCGTAATCCAGTCTTGAAAGAAAACTCTGGGGCTTTAAGAAGATCAACACCGGCACCTTATGGCACAGAAAATGGAAACCCTTTCCTGTACCATTGCTACTCCAGGAACACTAAACCTTGATCAAAGGCTGAACTTTTCTTAAGGTCGGCCATGTGAACATCCCCTGGAGCTGTACCATTCGCTGAACCGTAGTGAAGTTTAGTAGGTTCAGCACCATTTCTCTCTGACTGTGACCGTCCTGGATCAGTGGCTAGCAATAGCATATTATCAGCCTTTCAGATAGGTGAGGTTTAAACGTGGTTATGGTTAGTAGTATAATATGCTTTAAAAAACAAACAAACAAACAAAAACCAAACCAAAACCGCTTCTTGTATATTATAGGAACCGAAGAAACTACTACTATTTGTAACTATTTTAGTCAGGAAGCAGGACATTGTGGTTTTTATTTCAGTCCTTTTGAAGGATTTTGACTGCTTTCTATGCTCTCTGTACCTAAATTTTTCAGAAAACCTTGGAAATTCCCTAACCAGTATGCTTTTCCAGAAAGTCCTTTACTATGTAATGTAGATGCAGCTGTGAAATGGTTCAGACTTATTTGAAGCATTTTTACTTATATTTTTTCTTACCTAGCAGCAACTTACCTTGGTTTTTGAGGGTAGTTTTCCCTTATAGAATGTGTACAATTGCATATGTTAAGGTTTGAAAAAATACACTAAAACAAAAAATATGACCTTTAAAAGCATGGTTGAGTTGCATTCATTTTATAACCATCAAAGCAACTCTGTACTGTTGTAAGGTAGAAAAATCAATGATGCAATCTTTTTCCTTTTGCCTCGTGCAATCCGTAATTGAAATGGAAAATCAAATGAACGGCTAACAGATAATTGTTTTATCAATATTCCCTGCCTGCCCTACAAGGGTCAGCATAGAATGATCATGAGCCAGGGATATGATGAGGACAAAATGTGAAATTGAACAGCAAGGAGGCAATAAATCAGCCTTGACAAGAAAGAGTGACCAGCATGTAGCTGTTGTAGGCAGCTTTGGGGACAGTTTTTGTCTCAGGTGTCTGCCCTGATTTAAAAATGTGAGTATATAATATTTGAAGCTTTGCCACCACTAAGCCTGGCTCTTTCTAGGTTGAAGTACCATGAGACAATATACTGCTTAAGAAAACCTGAGTGAATACTAGGAAATTACAAAAGTAATATAATTTATCTTAAAAGAAAAATGCTAAAATAAATTTTCGTAGATTCAGATATTCTATGTTATACTGTTTGACTAATTTAAAAAAATGTAATAAACAATAATTTTGTTGTATTGTTCCATTCATGCCATAGGCCTTGACTATAAAGTGTAACTGATTCGCTGAATTAATTTCCTTCTAAATATATTATGTAAACTTTGTAAAGAAAAGTAAATATTAATTTCTCTTGCTTAAATTTCAAGAAGATTTATTTGAGTTCGATGTCATTTGAGGAAGGGAGGTGAGGATCCAAACAAAAATGATGAATTGCTTACCCATAACGTAATTTTCTTTATTTTCTCATGATCTAGAAATGATTTTTATACATGGCAAAGAAACACTTATATATACCCAATAGTACCGTGTAATGTGTAGGATTATGGGATAAATGTTACTGCTCATGTGCACATTAAAACTAGACATTGCCAAATTATGCTTGTTAGTTTCTTCACATAAGACATATTTATGTTGGTGAACACAGAGGGAAATGCACACTACTATGCACGCCGTGTGTAAACTGGCACAAAATTTCAGGTCATTTTAGAGAAATATTTTGAAAGCCTTGGAAAGATTTATTCCCAAATATTTTGCTTTGAGGAATTAACACTAAGGGATTAGTCAGGAATACATAAAGATATACGTACAAAGATGGTCACCACAGAACATCCTCCCTTCTGTGCCACTGCTTGCTCTTAGGTACTTTCTCTCTCTCTCTGTCTTTCTCACAGATTTTTCTTAGGGTGAATTTTGAGCCATACTACAGAAGATAGAATAGTAGAACACCAAACACCAAACTTGACCAGCGGCCAATCCTGCCCCATTCTTACCTCTATTATCTTTCTCCCTCACATATTTTTTGAAGTAAATCCAAGATGTTATTTCACTTGTAAATATTTCAGTATGTACCTCTAGGAAATCAGGATTCTTTTAAAAAATCCATAATGTATCACCATGTTATAACAAAATATTAACAATATTAACAATAATTCTTTACTATCATACATCCAAATGGTTTGTTTGAATATGAATGCACATAAAGTCTACCCATTGCAATTGGTTGGTATATTTTACTTTTTTTTTTTCTTATACTTTTTTGTTGAAAAAATAGGATTGTTAGTCCTGTAATTTCCCAGTCTGGATTTTACTGATTGTATCCCCATTGTATAGTTTAACATGTTCTTCTGTTCTCTTTGTATTTTCTGCAAGGTGACAGTTGGATCTGTAGGCTTAATCAGATTCTGGTTTAAAATTTTCTTCCCTCCCTGCAGGATTGCTTTATAGATTGTGTTATGATCTTATATCAGGTGGCACAAAATGTCTGCTTTTCTTTTTTTTTTTCTTGAAATATAGTTGATTTATAAGTTGTGTAGTTTCTGGTATACAGCAAAATTATTTATATATATATATATATATATATATATATATATTCTTTTTCAGATTCTTTTCCATTATAGTTTATTATAAGATATTGAATATAGTTCCCTATGCTATACAGTTGGACCTTGTTTATCTATTTTATATATAGTAGTTTGTATCTGCTAATCCCAAACTCCTAATTTATCTCCCCCTGACCCCTTCCCCCTTTGGTTACCATAAGTTTGTTTTCTGTGAGTCTGTTTCTGTTTTGTAAATAAGTTCATTTGTATCATTTTTTAGATTCCACATATAAGTGACGTTATATGATATTTGTCTTTCTCTGTCTGACTTACTTCACTTAGTATAATAATCTCTAAGTCCATTCATGTTGCTGCAGATGGCATTATTTCATTCTTTTCTTAGAGCTGAGTAATATTCCATTGTATATATATACACCACATCTTCTTTATCCATTCATCTGTTGGTGGATATTTAGGTTGCTTCCATGTCTTGGCTATTGTAAATAGTGCTGCTATGAACATTGGGGTGCATGTATCTTTTCAAATTAGAGTTCTCCCCAGATATATGCCCAGGAGTGGGATTCCTGGATCATATGGCAACTCTATTTTTAGTTTTTTAAGGAACCTCCATACTGTTCTCCATTGTGGCTGCACCAATTTACATTCCCACCAACAGTGTAGGAGGTTTCCCTTTTCTCCACACCCTTTCCAGCATTTATTATTTGTGGACTTTTTGATGATGGCCATTTTGACCAGTGTGAGGCGATACGTCATTGTCATTTTCATTTACATTTTTCTGATAATTAACAGCGTTGAGCATCTTATCATGTGCCTACAGGCCAACTGTATGTTGCCTTTCTCTCTTTTGTTGTGATGTTTGCAGTTACTGATACTCAATGCTTATATCTATTAGTTTATTTGGGGTTGCAAAATAGAGATAATCTAATTCTGTTATTCCTTTTTCATTTATTAGTTGGAATCATCTCTGAGAAACTTCCCTATATCTACTATTTAATTACTCAGTGGTTTAATTTGCAGTATTATTCCAAATAAGACAAAATTGTAAACAATTGAAATATCCAGTAATAGGTGATGTGGTTAAATTATGCTGTAGTTATGTGATAGAATTCCATATAATTATTTTAAATCATGTTTTAGAAGAATACCTAATAATTTGGAAATGTTCAATATATTAAATTTTTAAAGCAGTTTATAGAATAGTAGTATAACCTGTTCTTAGGTTTTTTTTCTCCAAGTTCTTTCAGATAGGGAAAAAATATTTACATTAAATAATGGTTTAAATTAAATTAAATTAAATAATGGTTACCTCTCAGTAGTGGAAGTAGGATTCTTTATATATTCTTCTTTATACTTTTCTGTATTTTTCAACTTTTCCACAAAGATCATATATTCATTTTACAGAAACCTTTTTTTCTTACCATTTTTTCAGATGAGCAAAATACTGTTTGGGGACTGGATGTTTTCTAGTAGACTATCTTGTCCCATCTTTCAATCCATGAATTTAACCTGTAGAATGGTTGTAATTGCAGAGGCACAAATAGATCACTGCACTTGAAATTAAGTGCTATCTCCTCTAATAGCTTTTTGTGATAGGTGTGTTTCTTATTATCTTTGTACACCCAGATGCTTTGCACAGGGCCTGGCACAGAACAGCATCAGTAAATATGTTGAACGTGTGCTAAGGTAGGCTGACTTAGAGTCATTCTAGACCTAACATGTTAATTGTTCATGTCCAGTTCGTTGATGCTCTTTTACCCTTCATAACTTACCTTGAGTGAGATATTTCTACCTCTGCTTTAGAGAGCTAATAATCTCTAGTTTGGAATCTATGGACTTCACCTAGGGTAGAGTGTTTCAAATATACCACATTGTCTCTCGAAAAATGATCAGTCCCTCTGGATTAGCACGCCACACCCCTAAAAATCACCTCATTGTATGACCTCTCGATTCTAGCAGTCTTCTACATTTTGTTTTTTTTTAAATCTTGTCCTGAATTATTTTAACTTTTACTTCTCCAGGGAAAAAATTATTGTATATATAGTTTATTTTGAAACTTGATCACATCTAGTTTCATGTTTGTTATTCTTCTGTCTTCCCTTGAAGACAACAATTGTGTCTTACACTACTGATTTTTTTCCTCAGTACGTAGCACTGTGTTATTCTGATGGTAGATGATCAATAAATAGTTGTCGAATTAGTTAGAATGTTGCTGTTGAATTATTGCTGATTAACATTGTTATGGTAATTTTTAGGATGAAAGAGGTGGAAGAAAATGGTCTTTTACTGTATTGTCTTCATTGAGTTGTTACCAAGTTAAAATTTAGTGTGGGGTTGGAAGTTAAAAGTTCTTTGAAATCCTAATTCATTCAAAAGTATTTGCTGAGTGCTTAATATGTGCTAGGCATTGTTATAGATGCTAGAGATGCAGCAGTGAACAAAACAGGCAAATTCCTGCCCTTAATGGAACTTTATATTCTTGTGGATCTAATTATATGTAACTGGCTGCTGTATGCATTTTGTGATAATGTAAAATGATTTCTAAGGAGCCAACAGCAACATCTTAAATATGTATATCAGATTGATCTGGAGTCAACTATCCGTTAGCTTTTGTGTGGTTTTGCAATAGCTTGGTAGTGAGAAGAGAGGAAAGAAACATTTATTGAACACATGCAATGCGCAGATTTTCTATTAAGAATGTTGACATACCTTATTTCATTTAATTCTCACAGTAGTTCTAAGAGGCAGGTATTATTTCTGTTTTCATCAGTGAAAAAAACAGAGGCTCAGAGATGTTAAGCAGCTTGCCCAGGATCACATAACTAGTGAGTGGCAAACCCTCATTCAAACATAAGTCCTTTTAATTCCAAAGTGTTTCTTCTATAATCATTGCTATGGAGAATGTTCCAAAGATTCTTAGTTGTTTAGTTGAATTTTTCAGTGATGTGTTTGCAAATATGATATGGTTTGCTCATGTGTGTTTTATTCATTATGCTGTACTTCATTGTACAGCAGCATATCCATAAGGAGTCAGAGGATAATGTGGGAGTCAGTTTGTTGGGCAAAAGGTCATGTTCATGTTCCAAAGTGACTTGAAGTGCTATGTCACAATATTTAACATGCACATTTTAAAATGACACACATAAAGAACCAGTAGTAGATATTATTCTAGTTCATCGTTACCATGTTTCATTGATTCTAAGATGTTCATTTCATCCCTACATTTCAACATTTTTGAAATTAGGATGCCTCTAACAATTGATGTCGTGTCATGGTTTAATTGGCAGATTTTTTTTTTCCTTTACGATAGCACATAAATTCACGTTGAGCCTTATAAGATGGTGTCTTAGATTTGATGAAGTAAAATTATTTGTATTTTGGAAACACCCTCAATATGTGTATGCACTGTATTTCCAAACAGCTCCATCGACCCTATTTGAGTTGTCAGATTATTAATTTGTGTTTTTAATGGTTTAGATGTGTTAGATAAATGCTTACTCTTAAAATCGCCTTTGCAACTTTAAAATTTTTTTCTTACTCTGTAGTATAGCTATGTTTGGATGTTTTTAGAACATCTATTAACATGCCAGCAAACTGTAGGAATAGTAGGTTATATTGGGTTGGCCAGAAAGTTCGTTCTGGTTTTTCCGTAACATATTATGGTATAAATTACATCAATAGTATATTTTGAAGAATTACACATTATATGCATTCTGTGATAATGTGTAATGGTTCCAAAGGAACAATCAGGCTTTTCAAGTCATTGACTCACTTTGTTTTTTTAATCCTTAAATATATATTTAGATAAATCACTTACTGTGATTTTAAGATTTCAGTTTCTATTTCTTTTGATAAATTAAAACTAGAAACAGGCAACCTACTAGTAATTAATATAAAATTATAGCTTAAAATTTTACTGACAAAAATAAAGTGAAAACGCCTGGTTCTTTTGAGTTTTGTTCTTACTCCATCTATGTCCATGAGAGTCTGCCGAATTTTCTGAATGATGGGAGATTTGGCACGATTTGGAACATATGTGTCTTTGATTTTCACATGTTGTTCTAACTGATGTCAAAAGGAGTTTTTGCATTGGCAGCCTGACAGTAGTCCATGACATTTGGTATCTAGGTGCACTGGAAGTTTAGACTTAAGGTTGAGCAAAATGCTGAAATTGTGGGTTTTTTGACATGGTTTGCTTTTTGAAAACACTGTGATGATGATGTTGTGTATATTGCCCGTTCAGTGTTTCTTACGTATTTTTTAAATGTCCAAACCACAGAAAACATTATTGTTTTCATGTAGTAGTGTTTAGGTCAAGTAGTATGTGATTGTTATTAGAATTCATTTACATTAAAAAAGTTAGAGAGTTTTACAGATTCAATAAGAATAAGATTAGTATTGTACTGAAAAAATTGTAATTTACAATGCTTCTCTTCTTGTTTTTTGCAGAAATAGAAATAAGCACATGAATTAATAAGCCTTATAAAAACTAAATATAAAACTGTTTGAGAAAATCAACATTTTAAATCATGCTAAGTCTCTTCCTGTTTTTACTCATCCTCTTGCAGAGCATTGACAAAAATATGAAATTGATTTGGTTGAAGGGTGTTAAAGAGCCGACAGCCAAATGTCACAAACAATGAATGGCTGCAGTGTTGAAAAAATCAATAGGGAGGTTAAGCTGGTCTTGTGAAAGACTTGGCAGACTGCTCTGTTCCAGGAAGATATCTGTCTTCTGGCCTTGGTTGCATGATCAAAAGGAAAACTTGATAGGTTTAATGAAGGGAGATACTGTAAAACTGACAACAGAAATATAGACACTGTGGTAAACTGTAGTGCACATCAGTGAGTGGTGCTATTAGATACATTTTTCAGCCTGAAAATATATTTATAGATAGAGATGTCAAAGGTATTAACATTCTTTTACTTTTTCATTGATTCTCTATCAGCTAATAAATTTGCCTGAAGTAAACAAAGGTTTGCATTGGGCTGAGTGTATAATAAGATGCTAAATGTATAGGACACAGTAATTGCTGTGTTAATTAGTAACCTAATTTTCCAAATCTGTTCATTATAACATTTAAAAAATCTGAATCAAAATTACATCTTTATCATTCTTACATTATATTTCTAAGACATTAGGAAGGATCAAGAGCCCTACGTAAAAAAGACAGCCATTGACTTGTCAATGAAAATAGAAAGTCCATCACTGAAAACCAATGTAGGATTTATGATTCATTAGTCCACCCCACAGGCCATTAGAAGATATTTTATAGAAGCATCCTCTTTTATACTTTTATTGATAAACAGTACGTTGGCCTAAAAAATACTTCACTGAGATTGTTTTGATTAGGGCTATGTATTATTAAGTCTGACATTTTAACACATATCAAATAAGATTAAGATCATTTATACATCATGTTTCTTTGCAGTTTACTGTAGTTCATTGTTTATCAGCTTTACACCAAGTCAACACAACATTTTGTGTTTGCAGTATTTTCCCCCTGAATTTTCTTGAGAACTTTTCTTATATTCTGAAATCAGTTATTTCTTGGGTGTTCACTGTGTATAAGTCATTCTGCTAGGAACCAATATCCTTAATTAAAAGCATTTGTTTATGAATTTAGAGATTTCAAATTTTTATTTATTTATTTTGAATAGGCAGCTCCATTTTATTAGCTATCATTAGATGTGGCAGTCTCTTTTGTGTAAGTCTGTGAGTGGATTTAAGAAAAAGGAATCATTAGTTTAAAATTCCCAAATGTGATATTCAGTTTAGAGAAGATGATAACCTGTTTAAAAACAAATAAATAAAAAGAGAAGAAAAAAGCGAAAGATGTCTGGCAGATTTTCTGCAAGTGGACGCTATAATAAAAATGCCCCCTACTTTGTTGGGATGGTATTTGGAGGGATGCTGCCATATGTTACTTTCCTTTTTAGCTGGGATTATGCCATCATTATTGCTGATAAAAGCTGTTTACTGCCTTGGCAAAGGAATGATGCTTGGAGCAGTTTTGGAAACCGCCATTCAGTTTACAAAAAAGTTCATTTAGTGCCAGATGCTAGAATCCTAGGTCTTTGTTATCTTTTCCCATTATTAGACCCATCCATTGTCTATTTCTTTTTTCCCTTTTATAATAGAATGTTGCCTCTTACTACCTGTTTAAATTCAAGCTGTTAATGTGGGAGGTTATCTAAATTATTACATTCTCCACGTGTTATGACTGATCAGTACTAAAGATGGGCAGTTTGGCTTTTAGAATCATTGACTAAATTTGGAATAAGCACTGTAGTGTGCAATGGAATTCCAGCTTCTAAATACTGTGAATTTGTGCTATTTTAGTACCATTGCATATCAAGCAGAGGTTGGTTCAGTCTTTGAATAAACTATTGGCTAATGTGCAGTTTCTGGAAACATTAAAGGTGGGTGTTGTTTGGGTCAGTTTATCACATTGTTTTTATGCTGCTATGAAACATATTAGAATTGAAAGTGAAACAAAATTCTAATTTTTTTCCAGGAACTGTTATATTCATAGTTGTTAAAACTTTTTATGAGAATATTCCCTTTCTAGTTATTTCTCTGAAACTTTTCCTCTGCTTCTAAACACAGTATTTGATAGTGACTACATGATTGGATTGCACTGCCTTACGAACTCGTAAATGCTAATAACAAACTATTTTTCCTGTTAATTAGCGTGTAATACCTAGTAGGCCTTTGGATAATCTAGTTTAGTATAAGGCAAAGAGATTGTTTTGTTTTTAATGTTGTCAACATTTTTATTAAGATGTGCTTATCTTTTAGTGTCTGAGTAAATTTTCCTTTTTCTCAATTTGTAATACTGCTCTGTGTATTCAGTATGTGTATAGTATGTGACTTACTGGCCCACCTAGAGGTCACACTCTTGACCTTTGCCGTGTTGGCATTGTGCTTTACCGGCTTTTTCCACACTTCAGTATTTAAATTACACTCATGACTTGAATTTAGAATTTTTTGAAGTGTAAAAATTAACTGTTACAAATAATGTTGATAAATTAGAGTCTTACTGGTTTATCTCAAAATGTAGCCCATAGTTCTAAACTTATACTTTTCCCCAATATACTTTTACTCTAATGTTTTGTTTTTGTAGGAACTGTCACCAAGAGGACATGGTCCAAAATAATGTAAAAACCACATTTTTAGTGCAGTCATTTTTACAAAAACAAGGTCAGCTGTCTGCTAGGAAACTATACTTATTTAGAATATACTGAAATATACCCAGCCATGGATGACACAAAGGACCCCCGATGATTCAGACTTTCGGATGACTTTAGGTGGGAAAGGAAGGGAAAAGCCATCTTCAAATTTGTTCAAGTATAATGTTTAATTTCAATGTCAAATTGAAGTTGAAAAATTATAATCAACTGTATAAAAGGACTAAGTATCCCCATTAAAAGTTGAGATCATTTGAGTTATGTGTACCATTTTTTAGAAATGATATTTTTATGGTTATAAGTGAGTGATTATTACTCATCAGCTTCTTGAATTACCTATAAATTATTACAATTAAAAAACAAGTATTAAAATAATAGCCAAATAAAAAGATTTTTAGATCCTCTTTTAGAGAGTAGATACTTTAAATACTCAATAATGGTTAATAAAAGGACATTAACATGAAAAACTGTGCATTTATTTAAACAAGGAACATTAATTGGCTCCTATACACACACACGGCATTATGATAGAAATCTCTGGAGAGCACCAAGATTTGTATCAAGATAGATCTGCCATTTGAATCATGAATTTATTTTTAATATTAAAAAATTTCAGCTACTATCACTCCCTACTTCCCAAATAATTGTCTTTCATTTTATAATAACTATAAATGGAGTATAATCTTTAAATATTGTATACCTATAACTTATATAATACTGTACATCAACTATACTTCAATAAAAATTTTTAAGAAAATTATCTTTCAAATTGTATTTGCAAAATTGTTGCTGAGAAAGCCACTAATTTTAGAAATTAACATTTCTTATCCCTAGTGATCTAACTACCTTTATAATTGTCAGTGAATGAATGTGTTTGATACATCTTGTTTAAATAGCTTTAATTCAGTTGTCTCAAATTTTCTAAAGAGACTAAAATATAATTGCCTTCTTCCATTTACATAGTCATGTTCATTTGTACTTATAAGCATTGGAATCACTGTCATTTAGGACAATTGACAGGTAGCTTGAATCTAAAGAGCTTGTGTTTTGGTGTCATGTTGCCTTGGGTTTCAAACTCCTAGTTTTGCTGTTTATTAGTTATGACTTTGGACTAGTTACTGAACTTTTCTGAGACTTGATTTTCTCATTATAAAAAATGTAATAATATCTGTTTGTTCAGGGTGTTATGAAAAGCCTGTGAAAAAGCTGGTACTCGGTAAATGGTAGATATTTTTATTATCTTGAGCTAGACTGTATCAAACATGGGGTGACCAAATCAAATTAAGTGAGTTTCATTTTATCTTTCTGACTTATCTGCATGGAGCTCTCTGGACATGAATAACTTTTATTGGGTGAATAACTTAAAGCTGTTCTATATGATTTGTAAGATCAAGAAAAGTTTGAGATGTCATCAGCGAGCCTCCAACAAAACCAGGCAGAATGGAAGCTGCCCTTTAGTTTTATTTTTCGTTGAGAATCAGTCCAAGAAGGCAAAACTTTAATATATCTGATTTCATATTGAGCCTGTGATATTTTCATTAACACATTTTTACAGACCAAGTTTTTCAGTTTCTTTATGCCAATAACTTAAACTTTATAAATCTAATGACTTATATTTATAAAATTTATAAGGTATTTTAACATATTCATAGAAACTATTTCTAATATTATAAATGTATTAATGCTTCCTGTTAGTTTATGCTTTATTAGTGTTACTCAAATTGATCTTTATTTACTTTCATTTTCAAGGCAGTTTTTTCCTTTTCTTTTTAAAAAAAATTCCTTCAAATGATAATTATCCTTTCATCAAATTATATATGTATCATCTTGATAGTCAAAACTATGCTTTTACTAGGCTACAATGTTACTTTTGGTTAACTGTGTGTGTCTTGTTTATTTTTTGTATGTTTTTGCTTTTATTGTCATTCTGTGGGGGAGAATGTGACTTTTTTCCTGTTTAGATAGATGCATCTAGAACCAAATGAGGGCAGTAAAGTCTAATAGAAAGCTTTACAAATGAAAGTTTTGTTTCTGTTTGTGCAATACCTTGTTCCCCTTTCATGTATCCTGGGAAATCATACTGATCAATAGTTCCCATTTCAGTACAACTGCAGCAAGCATTACAAGTGTATGAAATTTACAACATTGTCTGCTGTAAATTTTAATTGGAAAAATCTTACAGGTTTGCTCTCTATCTTCGGAGGTTTAAATCTATATGATTTTTTTTAAGTTAAAAAAAATTTACAACATAATATCATGTCATACAGTTTTTATGGACGTGCAATATAAGTAGGACCAAAACTATAGCTTTATTGGAAAAAATAACTCTAAAAATGTATTTTAACGCTTAGTGCATTCAACATTTTTGCTATAGAAACAATGGACTTGGTATAGTAATTTAGTGAATGTTGTAAATAATTATGAACAACATCAGGCAAGGAATATTATTAACAAATAAATATATTAATAAAAGATATATTCTGTGGTTTCTCTGTCTCCCATGTGGGGCCTCTTTCTGAATCATTGTGCAACACTATATAGAGCTAGTGTTCTGATTTAGAAGAGTATGAGAGAAATGTCGCTTTCTGCACAGCTTTATTTCTGTCACAGGTCAGGCTTAGAATGCTGTGTGATACATTTATTGACTCTAATCTGGGCATAAACACAAGTCCTCAAGCACCAGCCCAATTAATAATTTGCATAATTAACATGCATATTAAATAGGGACTGGCCTTGCATCTGTATTTGCAGTGATCGGGGTAATGAGGGCTAACGGAGCGGTGCCTCGGGCCTGTGTTAGCAGACGTGTGGCAGTAGTAATTTTTGCTTGGATTGACAACTGCTAGACAAGTGGTCCCAGCATAAAGCTAAACCCCATTTGGCAGTATTAATCGTTGACAAACTGCTCTTAAAGCTGTAACATTGTTTCTGTCAGTTGTTTGGTTTGATGTCACTGTTAGACATAATAAATCAATAGTGTCAGAATTTGGTAATGTTTATAGCTAGCAAGGTTTATTATTTCATATGACTGTCATGTACAAATAGTGGTTATCATGGCTGCCTCTAAATTATCAAAGACAGAATATGGCTTTGAATATACTTCTGTAATTCTTGTTCCAATGAATTCTTTGCCATCTGGAAATGCTTTTGGTTGGTATGCCTGCCCAATTTCAGTAATATTCATTTCTTCATGCAGTATGTTCCATGATTTTTTGAAAGAGTACACAGTTTAATTTCTTGCACATTGACTATAGTTTTAAGTTAGGAAGTTATACATAGCTTCCTCAGCTTCACCTTCGTTCCAGACTTGATAATATTTAGCATGTGTGACAGACTGCAAAGGTACTGAGATTCCTCAGAGTAGGATTTTAATTTCAGAGCATTTTAAGTACACGTAGGAAGGAAATATTATAGGCAGTTGTTACTTAAAGAGAATAAGTTCTTCAGAGATACAAGTTAAAATTACTTGTTTTTCCATTCTTTCCCTCTTATCATTTCTCCAAAAGTTTTAACATTTATGTTACACTTTCTTACACCTGATCCTCATTACCAAATGTTTTAAGAATTTCTTCATTTAGATTTCAAAAATGTTTCTTTAAAAATTACCTCAACATGTGATATGATCTTTATTGTCATTCTATTAAAAGCAGTCCTATTTATAGTACTCTTGGTGGAACAGAATTTACATGTGAAACTACTAGCTATTGGTAAACATGTTTATTAATGTAGCTATGACATGCTTATGATAAACCATAAGGCTTAAATAACGGCTATTTTTAGTGAGTTAGAATGAATGTATCTCTGCATAGCATTTTGATGTTTCAACTAAAAATGTAAATACATTATGAGCAAATTAAAGGATTTTACGATTTTCCAGAATCTTTTCTTTGGCAAACTAATAGGCAATTCTTAATGATGAGCATAAGAGGTAAATTAGTTCAAAAAAGGTGGAGTCATTTGGAGTGGAGCTGACCTTAGTTTGTCATAGCAATATTCTCACTTGAAAAAGGGGGCATGCATAAATTCCTTCAGGAAATTATTATATTCCAGGGGCAAAGAAATATTAAGTTATGAGCATTTATAAAATACTAAGCATTCGATTAAAAAGCGTGGTCTGCACATTGTAATGCTCATCCATGGTATCATTTTAAGCTACAATTTCAAAGCTTATTTCCCATCTATTATATGCCTATGCACGTGTATATCATATATATATAAGTTAGCATAATGGTACAAGGGAACTGTATCTGAACAATAACAAGGGGTTTTTAGGATATGAGAGCAATATGACTTTTTTTTTTAAAATTAGTACTTTTTTTTTTTCCCCCCCCCAAATCAGTACTTTTCAGTGAATGGAGTTCCAGTCAGAACTGTGATTTCTAGAAGGTAAATGCATATTCTACTTTGGGGAACCCTACTTTTGAAAGACTTTGGCCATCTTTTAAATATCTTTAATGGTGGCAAATAGAAAATGAATAACTAGAGATGATAGTAAGTCAAATGAGGTTGTGTGACCACCCTTTCTGCCCATGGAGAAGTCTAAGGCTTGTGTGTGTTTGCAGGCAGAGGTCAAGTAGCCCATAGAGGGTGATAGAGAGTAGTAGAGAGAGAAATGACAGTTGGAGGTAGGCCAAGGTTACAGAGGTGGGAAGATAAGACAGAGTGGTTAGATGTTTTTTCATCTTTCAGGTCTCGGCTTAAATGTCATCTCTTTGGAGAGAGACTTTCTTAACCACTCTTGCCAAAGCAGATCTTCCATATTATTCTCTAGGATTCCTCCCTTCATAGGACATGACAATTTGTAATTTTTTTGTTTGGGGGGGACTCCACGGCCCATGAAGATAGGGACCATGTCTCTTTGTTTTGCCATTTTTTTCTTCAGAGTAAGGTAATGAAGTATATGTCTATTGCAAGACTTCAGACAGGTGGGATTGGGAATTTGAGGGACTTAATATTTCCTTAACATGAGCTTTGAACTTAGGTTTGGTACTTTACATACTCTTTTTTTTAAACATCTTTATTAACGTATAATTGCCTTACAATGGTGTGTTAGCTTCTGCTTTATAGCAAAGTGAATCAGTTATACATATACAATATGTTCCCATATCTCTTCCCTCTTGCATCTCCCTCCCTCCCACCCTCCCCATCCCACCCCTCTAGGTGGTCACAAAGCACCGAGCTGATCTCCCTGTGCTATGCGGCTGCTTCCCACTAGCTATCTATTTTACATTTGGTAGTGTATATATGTCCATAACACTCACCCTGTCACATCTCACCCCACCCCCTCCCCATTTACATACTCTTATCTTCTTAGAATAATCTTATCAGGTAGTTATGAAAACTTCCATTTTATAGCTGAGAAAACGGAAGCTCGGAGAAGTGAAGTGACTTGCCAGAGGTCACACAGCTAGTAAGTGGCTGAGCTGAGATTTGAATCGTATTTTTGTATAATAATTTCAAAACCTAGAGGACTCCACATTACTCAGGCTCTGTGGAACGTATTCTTGTGGTCAGTGTAAAAGGCAACCAACATATTTGAAATGGAATTACTAAACAGGATTTGGTACTCAGTTACAATTATGTAGCATGCATTTGTAGCAGACCCAGTCTTCAAAGTTCTGCTATTTTCTCTAGCAGTGTTCCCTAGGATAAGCATAGGGACAATGAAAATATATGTTACATATATGTTACTAGCTACATGTAGCATTCTTGAGGGAATTGAAAAGATAGTCACTCAGTTTTCTGCGTGGGGCTTAATTCTTTTATGAAACCCCACCTGGAAAGGCTAAGTTAGGTTATACCACTGTAACAAGCAACCTCCAAATCTTGACTAGTTAGGAAACAATACCCAGTCTTCACTCCTGTGTGTCTCTTTTACTACTCACAAAATACTTCACTTTTGACACTTCTGTTCACCAAATGTGTGAGGTTTTTCCCCCACCAAGCAATTCTCTGCAACGCCAACTGGGTGTCCTATAATTGTATTCATTTCTGACACTGTCTACCTAGAGGTAGCATCAGACCCCACAGGTTAAGGGCTCGGTCTCTTAAGATTGTCCCACTCCACTTCAGATGCCAACTGCAAGTTCAGGTTGTTTCCTGTGCTTCTAACCGATTGCCTGTAAATAAGAGGTTCCCTTGACCCCCCTCTCACGTTCAATTTATTTGCTAGAGAAGCTAACAGAACTCAGGAAAAGAGTTACTTACGTTTACCAGTTTATTATATGATATGATAAAGGATACCGATGAACAGTCAGATAAAGAGATATATAGGGTGAGGTCTGGGAGGTTCCCTAGCGCCGGAGCATGTGCCTGTGGAGTTGGGGTGCATCACCCTCCCAGTATGTGGAGGTGTTCACCAACCTGGAAGCTCTGAAACCCCATACTTCTGAGATTTTTATGGAGGCCTCATCACTGTAGGATCAATCACTAACTTCATTTCCATCCCCTCTCTCCTTTCTGAAGAGGTTGTGGGGGCAGCATTGAAAATTCCAACCTTCTAATTATGGCTTTATCTTTCTGATGACTAGCATCCATCCACCCAGAGTCACCTCATTAGAACAAAAGATGCTTCTAGTGCTCCTGTCACTTAGGAATTTACAAGGGTTTCAAGAGTCCCGTCTCAGGGACAGGGGTCAAAGACCAAATATTAGAGCAAGAGATGCTCCTAGTGCTCTTGTCACTTAGAAAATTACAAGGGTTTTTGTTTTGTTTTGTTTTGTTTTTAACATCTTTATTGGAGTATAATTGCTTTACAATGGTGTGTTAGTTTCTGCTGTATAACAAAGTGAATCAGCTATACATATACATACATCCCCATATCCCTTCCCTCTTGCGACTCCCTCCCTATCCCACCCCTCTAGGTGGTCACCAAGCACCGAGCTGATCTCCCTGTGTTATGAGGCTGCTTCCCACTAGCTATCTGTTTTACATTTGGTAGTGTATATAGGTCCATGCCACTCTCTCACTTCGTCTCAGCTTACCCTTCCCCCTCCCCGTGTCCTCAAGTCCATTCTCTACATCTGCGTCTTCATTCCTGTCCTGCCCCTAGGTTCTTCAGAACCATTTTTTTTTTTTTTTTTTTTAGATTTCATATATATGTGTTAGCATATGGTATTTGTTTTTCTCTTTCTGACTTACTTCACTCTGTATGGCAGTCTCTAGGTCCATCCACCTCACTACTAATAACTCAATTATGTTTCTTTTTATGTCTGAGTCATATTCCATTGTATATATGTGCCACATCTTCTTTATCCATTCATCTGTTGGTGGACATTTAGGTTGCTTCCATGTCCTGGCTATTGTAAATAGAGCTGCAATGAACATTTTGGTACATGACTCTTTTTGAACTATGGTTTTCTCAGGGTATATGCCCAGTAGTGGGATTGCTGGGTCGTATGGTAGTTCTATTTGTAGTTCTTTAAGGAACCTCCATACCGTTCTCCATAGTGGCTGTATCAATTTACATTCCCACCAACAGTGCAAGAGTGTTCCCTTTCCTCCACACCCTCTCCAGCATTTATTGTTTCTAGATTTTTTGATGATGGCCATTCTGATCGGTGTGAGATGATTGGGTTGTTTGTTTTCTTGATATTGAGCTGCATGAGCTGCTTGTAAATTTTGGAGATTAATCCTTTGTCAGTTGCTTCATTTGCAAATATTTTCTCCCATTCTGAGGGTTGTCTTTTCGTCTTGTTTATGATTTCCTTTGCTGTGCAAAAGCTTTGAAGTTTCATTAGGTCCCATTTGTTTATTTTTGCTTTTATTTCCATTTCTCTAGGAGGTGGGTCAAAAAGGATCTTGCTGTGATTTATGTCGTAGAGTGTTTTGCCTATGTTTTCCTCTAAAGGTTTTATAGTGTCTGGCCTTACATTTAGGTCTTTAATCCATTTTGAGTTTATTTTTGTGTATGGTGTTAGGGAGTGTTCTAATTTCATTCTTTTACAGGTAGCTGTCCAGTTTTCCCAGCACCACTTATAGAAGAGGCTGTCTTTTCTCCATTGTATATTTTTGCCTCCTTTATCAAAGATAAGTTGACCATATGTGCGTTGGTTTATCTGTGGGCTTTCTATCCTGTTCCATTGATCTATATTTCTGTTTTTGTGCCAGTACCATACCATCTTGATTACTGTAGCTGTGTAGTATAGTCTAAAGTCTGGGAGCCTGATTCCTCCAGCTTCGTGTTTCTTTCTCAAGATTGCTTTAGCTGTGCGGGGTCTTTTGTGTTTCCATACAAATTGTGAAATTTTTTGGTCTCGTTCTGTGAAAAATGCCATTGATAGTTTGATAAGGATTGCATTGAATCTGTAGATTGCTTTCGGTAGTATAGTCATTTTCACAATATTGATTCTTCCAATCCAAGAACATGGTGTATCTCTCCATCTGTTTGTATCATCTTTAATTTCTTTCATCGGTGTCTTCTAGTTTTCTGTACACAGGTCTTTTGTCTCCTTAGGTAGGTTTATTCCTAGATATTTTATTCTTTTTGTTGCAGTGGTAAATGGGAGTGTTTCCTTAATTTCTCTTTCAGATTTTTCATCATTAGTGTATAGGAGTGCAAGAGATTTCTGTGCATTAGTTTTGTATCCTGCTACTTTACCAAATTCATTGATTAGCTCTAGTAGTTTTCTGGTAACATCTTTAGGATTCTCTATGTATAGTTTCATGTCATCTGCAAACAGTGACAGCTTTACTTCCTCTTTTCTGATTTGGATTCCTTTTATTTCCTTTTCTTCTCTGATTGCTGTGGCTAAAAATTCCAAAACTATGTTGAATAATAGTGGTGAGAGTGGACATCCTTGTCTTCTTCCTGATCTTAGAGGAAATGGTTTCAGTTTTTCACCATTGAGAACGATGTTGGCTGTGGGTTTGTCATATATTGTCTTTATTATGTTGAGGTAAGTTCTACAAGGGTTTTTGGAGCTTTGTGCCAGGAATTGGGGACAGATACCAATATATATATATTTCTTATTATTTCACAGGGGCTCTGCTCATTGTAGTCACATAGGAGCCCAGGCTAACAGTGCAGCCATCATCTCTCAAACATTGCCAGTTGTTCTCCCCAAAGTAAGACAACCTCTGGATATTGTCTTACCAGCAATTAAAGGCTATGGCTCAGAAGTAACAAATGTTCGTAATTCTTGCTCATGAATCTTTGGCCATAGTCACATAGACAGCTGCAAGGGGCCAGATAGTGCAATCTTAGCATGTGCCTGGAGGGAGAGGAGAGCTGGATTATCAGTGAACAGTACTAATGACAATCACCTAAAGAACTCTAGGTAGCCAGTGAGAGTATTGCTACTGTTATCGAATTTGGATAGTTTCAAAGTCCAGTGGCCAATCAAACATGTGTCAGTGCACTAGGCAAATTAGGAAGGGCAGTTTCAGTACATAAAAATGACTGTTAAAATGGTCTAGGGACACATTTAGAGATGCTCAACATCATTAGCCATCATGATGCCTCTCTTAAACAATTTCCTCTGTTCTCTTAATACTTAACTTTGCCCAGGTGTTTATTTTCTTCTCCCTTTCTACTAATCACACTTCTTGAAAAGAAAGTTTTTTTTTCTAATTGTATAATACCTCAGTAAGAACTTCTTAGTTCCAAAGTAGGTATTGTCGTTTGAGCTTGAGAAGTCCCTTCTCCTTAAAGAAGCATGTAACAATGGGGAGCATGGCTTATAAAGCAGTGGAGAGTGTTCCAAAAAATGTGTTTTATGGAACAAATGTTCTGAAAGATAATGGGAAAAGAATAACTATCCATGGTCAAAGGTAGTTTGAGAAATGCTAGACTAAACAAAGTTTAACAGAACTTCTCAGAGCCTTTAAGATGCTGATACACTTTGGGATTCCCCATGAGAGTAATATAATAGACAGCATTTCTTAAACTTATGTGACTTTGCCTTTTTTTTTTTTTTTTTTTAAACTAGATTAGCATCTTGAGAAACCAGGGTCAGGAGAACACACTCGTTTTGAGAAGTGTTTTGGAAGTCATTTATCAGAGCATAGTGTCTGGCTGTCTCGTGTCTCCTAGATTATAGAGGACACAGCTAGGAGAGACATGAGGCATCACTTGTTCTAAACTTCATGTTTAGAAATGGGTAAACTGAGTCTCAGAGAAATTAAATGACTTGCCTGTGCTCATTTAGCTAGTTTTTTCTTTCATTTTTGCCAGTTGCACGCACATGACAATGATACTAACACTTGTTGTACTAGTAATGTTCTGAGTACTTATGTATTCATCTGTACAAGCTGGCTAACTTGTGGCCACGTCAGGATTTGAACTCAGACCTTCTGGCTCTGGAGCCTCTTCATGGTAGAGAAATCCTTAGGGCTAGCTGATTTCATCATTGTGAGGAAAAGTGATTTTCTATAAGGCCAGATGGCTCAAGGAAACTTACCAACTTCAGTTCCTTTTATAAGAAGAGGTCTTATTTCCTGGAGAGTGAGTCAGGAGCAGTTACTGATTTGAATATGCTCTTACATTAGGCCTAAACCAAGTATCTTTGTGAAAAGAAATTCAATAATCCAAAAGAAAATAATTGTGTTTCTTAGGGAATTTCTCCAATATCTTTATAACTATATTTGTTCTAAATTATAGATTGTAGCCCTATCTGCAATGCTTCATTAGATAGATGAAAACATAAGCTTCTTTCCATAATAATTCTTGTTTAGTATGATTTATAAAATTATTATTACTATGTTTAAACGGTAGTCTGGATGTTTCTGGCTTCTCTAAATGAGCACGGACTCCATTCCTATAGCCCTTAAGGGACTTTCAGTAATAAGGAAGAACTGATCTGATCTGATTTTTTTTTTTTTTTTCAGCATAACATTTCCCTTTTTAAAAGATCCCAAAACACCTTATAAATGGGAGATGGTCTCACCTGTCGAGCACTAAATGTATTGACAGATATACTGTAAAATAGCTAAGGATTAGAAGAGATAAAGTTATCTAGTTTTACCTATAGAAGAATGTGTGAAATTGTCATTAGATGGTAGTTTGTTTCCATAAGTGGTTGACGGGAGAAGGCCTCTGTGAATCGTATAGTTAAGTTAGGCTTAGGGAATGTGTCAAAAGTGTGTTGTATGTTTGCTTACCTGCCAACTTGCTTGCCTGCTCGTCCCTGTTTTTTCCAAAAAGAAAAGAGCTTTATTTTTTTTCTGATTATAAAATAGTTTTTGCTTATTGTTAAGATATTCATACAACACTGAAAAGTATAAAGAAAAAAAGCAACAATCACCTAAATTCCCACTATTCAGAGGTAGCCACTCTTCCAGATAGTGCTAAACAGTTACATATATATACTGTTTTTAAAAAATGAGTTCAATATGCTATTGTATAGCTGGCATCTTCTACTGAATAATATATTGTGGACATCTTTTCATGTAAGCCAATGTAGCTCTACATCATCATATTTATTTGGCTGCATAATGTTACCTGTTGCTGTCTCCACCAGTTTTATCATGTACTGTACATTTGCTTTAATCACAAATATCTCTTTAGTTATTTTATACCTTTGGGGGGGGCTTAGTTTAACATATGGCATTATCCTCAACTGGAAGTTGAATTCATTCATTCAGTAATTATTTTATTGAATGCTTACTATGTCTTAATCACTGTTTGAGGAACTTAGATTAGATCTGCTGCCTTGTGGAGTTTATAGTCTAGTGGAATTAGAAGTAACATTATAGAATAGGTTAAAATAGGTGAACAAAAACTTCTCTCTGCCTAGTTGCAAGAGGGAGACCAAAGAAGAAATCATCGTGGATATTTTACTAGAGAATGAGTTAAGGGCCAAAGGCCTCTTTGTCTAAGGAGATTTACAGATATATCATTTTTAGCTTCCCTATTTCATGTCTAGTTAACAGTCATGCTTTATTCTAAAATGCAGATGTTATTTGCAACTTTGCTTTAATATAGCACAATATTTCTACTTTACTTAAGAATTATAAAAATCTCAGAAATGTCAACTACTACTTTTCTTGAAAATGTCAGTATTCTTGCTCGACGATATACAAAGCTATACTTTGGTGATCTTCATATTGTACCTAAATACTTAATTTCTTGGCTTTAAGATGAGGCCACTGAATCTTTTGTCTTACTTGCTTTTTCCCCATAATAATTCATCCATAAAGAGGTAAATTGGTTTTTATGGTTATATTTGGTAAACACAAGATACACCACCTACATGTAATTACAGATCAGTTATAGTGGCAAATCTAGGATCCTGTGACATCCATTATTGAGATCTCATAATTTTCCTCAGTGAGCATTTCACAAAAATACCACTGTGAAAGAATTTGAAAGCAATCTCAAAAGTGTAGTTTAACAATCATGCAAATGATGAGTTGTCATCTTAGATTAATGTCTCTAGGACCTTTCACCCAAGAGGTGTCCTTGGTCCTACCTGAAGTAGTTTTGTTTTGTTTTGTTTTTTCACCGGTTATTTGAATAAAAAAAGTCGAAGACATGGGTAATATATTTTCAGCATATATGTTGCTGGAGGAAATAGCTGTTCAATAGTAAAACTAAGACTCTAAAAGCAAAACAAAATTTAATGGGATATAATATTGGGCCCAAATCAGCTATAATAATGATAATGATTGCTAATATTTTATGTATGCTTCCTGTGTCCCTACACTGTGCCAGGTACTTTGTATGAATTTCCTTATTTAATTTTCATAAGAACTCCATGAGGTGTAGGTACTGTTATTATACCCATTTTACAAAGAAAACTAAAACTAGAGATGTTACATTGATTTTATTAAATTTCAAATCTAAGGTCATGCATTTACATTTAAAAAATAGATAGTGTTCAATTTCTGACCATGTGGTAGATTGAATGTGCAGAGAAACTTCATCTGGTATGGAATACTTAAAATGTTGGTTAGAAATAACTTCACTTACAAAGCATAACTGAACTGGTAGTACAGTAAGGAAATAGTGGCTAGAAAGAAGGACAAGGAGAATGATTCCATAGCTGCAAGAGCTGTTATGTGTTGGGGGTGCTAGGTGTCTGCCAATCTTGGTGACCTAGAGTGTAGGTTTTAAAGGGTCCTGTGCAGCTTAAGAGACAAAATTAGAGATCTTCCTATAAAGCCAGAACCCTTAAAAGGGGTGAACTTGCCCTTGGCCTTAGATAGGAGGGGCCTGAGAATTCCTAACCATAACCTACATTCAGTTGTTTTGGGGATGGAATTCACATTGCCTGAAGGTCTCAAAAAAGTTCAAGCTGAAGATTTAGTTTGAAGTGAGTTACTACTGCTCCTAGGCATCTATAAAATGTATATCTTTTCTGGAAGAAAGCACTTTACATATAGGTGTCACAGAATTCACACAGATGAGTTTAGGGGGGACATGGGCTCACAATCTGAAAGGAAAAAAGAAAACAGAGGTACCTGAGTAAAAAAGCCACCATGATTGTGAGTTAGCAGAAGCATGAAAATGCAGAATCAGGCTCATAAAGAATGGAAATATTAGTATGATCAGATACGGCAAATAAAATAGCTGTGTTTAAAGAAGTTAAATATTGAAAGAAAACAAGACACCATTAAAATTAACACAACGTGAAAAACAAAGAAAATTCTTAGATCAGACATGGCTTAAGGAGGGAATTAGTGAAATAAAAGATAGATATGAAGAAATCACCCAGAATGCAGCACAAAAAAGGAATAGAAAATGTGAAACGGGTTAAGGGGATAGAGTAAGAGAGCCCCATAAACATTCAATCCATAGTTCCAGCAGTAAAGAATAGAAAGGTTGGAGAAGAAGCAATATTCAAAAAGATATTTAGCTAACAGAGTGTCAGAATTGATGAAATATGGATGTTCAGATTGAGGTAGCCCAGTGAATTCTAAGTGGGGTAAATGGAAAGAAATCCTCACTGACATGTACCACAATAAAACAGAGCACCAAAGATTAAAAAAAAAAATCTTGAAATCAGTCAGAGAAAAAAGGAACAATGAGCAAACACAGCTAACTTCTTAACAGAAGCAATTGAAGCCAGAACACAATGACATAACTTCAAAGTGCTGAGAGCAAATAGCTAGAATTGTCTACCCATTGAAAATATCTCGAGCTTGGGCAAAATAAAGGTGTTTTCAGACATAAAATTGAAAGTCTTCACCACCAATATAGTTCCACCAAAGGAATTGCTAAAGGATACATTTTAAGAAGAAGAAAAAAAAAATCTCCAGAAGGAGTGTCTGAGAGGCAAGAATAGTGAGAAAGGAAAGCAGAAAATTTAGGGGTAATTATAACAAGTATTGACTGTACAAAATAATATGTAATTTGTGGGGATTTAAAAAATCAAGATAGTTTAAATTGGATGTAACTTGAGAGTCTATGATCAGAGTTAAAGCATTGTGAGGTCTGGACAAGGATAAAGATTTTGATTAGCAAGGAAATACACATTAAAACCACATCGAGATATTGTTTATACACCCAACCAGATTGGTGAAAATTAAAGTCTTAACATACCAAGTTTTGATGGAGATGTGGAGCAGCAAGAACTTTTATTCACTGGTGAGTATGTAAATTGGCATAATCAGCTTACAAAAATTTTGTCATTACTTAGTAAAATTGAAGTTGTGTATATATACCCTACACAAGAGAGGAGAAAAATAGAAGTGGCACAAACAAAAATCATAAATGAGTTGGGAGACATTAACTCCAAATATATCTTATAATACATGTAAAAGGACTTGAAAAGATTAAAGATTAAAAGATTATCAGAGAGTACTAAACAAACAAGAAAAACCTGACAACCTACTTATTTACAAGAGAGACACCTAATACACAGGGACACAGAAAAGCTAAAGGACGCAGAAGCTAAAGGATGGAAAAAGGTATATCTAACAACTATTAACAGAAGGAAATCTGGAATAGCTGTATGATAGTAGATAAAATACACTTGAAGATAAAGGGAAAAAACATTTCTAGAGGTAAAGAGGGTCACTGTATATTGATTATATGGTTCGATTTGCCAGGAAAATTTTAACAATTCTAAAGTTATACACGCTTAATAACATAACTTCAAAATGTAAAGTAAAAATTGTCAGAACCTCAAGGAGAAATAAATTCACAATCATTTTAGGAGATTTTAACATATCCCTACTGGGTAATGACAGAACAGACAAAAGAATTCTGTAAATATATAGAAAAGTAATTAACAAACTTGGCTCAGTGGACATGTAGAGAAAATATCGCCAGCAACCTCAGAATATACATTCTTTTCAAGCATACATAGGAACTTTAAAAAAACTTAACCACGAATCAAGCTTCAACAAATAGAAAAGAATCAGAATCACAAGTACAATATTCTGTTATGACAAAACAAGTGGTTAGAAATCAACAAAAGATAACTAAAAAATGAAATAAAATAACTCATACAATATTTGGACATTTAAAAATATTTCTAAATTATTTCCAAGTCAAAGAAGAAATTGTAAAATGTTTTGAACTGATTTGAAATGATTAAAGTCCTACTTATGACAAAACTTGTGGAATATAACTAAAGTTTTATATTAAACCTTAATATGTTAAGCCTTAAATGGTTACATTATAAAATAAAAGAGGTCTAAAGTTAATTAGCTAAACTTCAATTTAAGAGCTTAAAAGAATACGTGGATAAACCCAAAGAAAACAGAAAAAAGGAATAATAAAAATTTGAAGAGGAGTTAATGAAATAGAAAACAAAGATATGATAGAAAGCATCAACAAAGTCAGAGTTTGTTCTTTGAAAATTAGTAAAATTGACAAACTTCTGGTAAAGATTGATCAAAAATAAGTAAACAAGTTTAAAAGAAGGAAGGAAGGAAAAGAGAGAAGAAGCACAAATAATACTGGATTTGAAAAAGAAGAAATAGCATGTGCAAAAGAGATTAAAAAGAAGATATTTTAAACATTTTGTCAATACATTTAACACATCAGGTGAAATAGAATATTCGTAGAAATATACAAATTACCAAACCTTACTAAAAATGTAGAAAATGTACATGGTCTTATAATCATTAAATAAATTAAACCAGTAGTTTAAATTTTGCCACAAAGAAAACAATAGGATCAGAGCGTTTTGTAACTGATTTCTAAACATTCAAGGAATAGATAATTTCAATCTTATACAAATTATACAGTGTTGCAAACAGAGTATACTCTTCAACTGATTATATAACCCTAATATAATTGTGATATTGAAACAGACTGGTACCAATACAAGAAAGGAAAATGACAGGCCAGTCTCATTCATGAATATAGATGGAAAAATTCTCAACAAAGTGTTGCCAAACCGAGTCCAACAATATACAGACATATAATATATTAAGACCAGGTTCAGTTTATGTCATTAATGCAGGATTGGGTTATTGTTAGAAGCATCAGTAAGGACATAGAAGACATGAACAACACTATCAACCAACTTTACCTAGTTGACATTTCCCTCTAGCTGGTAACAGCAGAATATGTGTTCTTTTCAATTACACATGGAACATTCACCAAGATAGAATGCATAAAATGATCTTCAATTAATTTAAAATTCTGAGTGGTGGCAAGAATGCGGAGCAACAGGAACTTTCAGGTATTGTTAGTGGGAGTATAAATTGGTACAACGTTGGAAAATAATTTGGCCATATCTAGTAAAGTTGAAGGTTGGCATGCACTAAACTAGCAGCTCTACTCTTAGGTACATATCCTAGAGAAAAGCTTACACATCTGTACTAGAGACAGGTATTTGAATGTCCGTAACAGCTTTGTTTATAATGGAATAAGAGGGGGAAAGTAACTGCCCTAAAGTCTATCAGTTGCTTAACGAATACATAAGTTGTGATGCAGTCATGAAGTAATATCGATGAATGCTGATTTTAAAAAGTAACAGGAGACTTCTGCTTCTGGCTATGACTAACATCCATATGTATCTCTGTGTCCCATGCATTAGAGTTTCTGTGGGATACTTGCAACTCCTAGGTTCTAGTGTGTACACATTTTATAATAGATAATGCCAGATTGCCCTTCAGAAGAGTAACTAATTTGCGTTCTTCCCAGACTCCTCATTTTTCAATGCATATTTTTGTCTTATAATTGGGATCATTTATTTTTCAATATTGTGGGTTTTCCTCATTAGTACCACAATGTAAGCACTTTCCATGTTAGCAATTTTTTACTAAGTAATTTTACTGAGTGTATATTGTTGCTTTCTTAACCATTTCCATATTCTAAGATGTTTTGGTTATCTTTAGCTTTTTGGTATTATAAATGTTATACTGAAAATCTTTGCAAATAAGGATTTTTTTGAAAGCTTAATAGGGCTATCTAGATAGAGAAGGGAAGGACATTCCACTTAAAATTTAAGAGCAGATGCAGAGATAGATTTGACAAAGTTTGTCATTTGGATAGCACTCAGTAAATGATTATTGAAATTAGTTCAGATCTGATGTAACCTCAATACATACACACAAAAAGGAGACTTCAATAAATCTAAGTTCAAAGGAGACAGTGGTGTGATGTGTCTGTCAAAATTTAACAATTTTGATTTTTGTTAATAGAACTGCAGGACCTACCCTACAGGAAGTAATTTTCCCATTCTGACCTAAATCCTTACTTACTGTTTTTATTTCTTGTCATTAAACTAAATATATTTTCCCAAACGAGCAAAAAAAGTAACAATCGTAATGTATTCTATGCTTGTCAAATATTTGGAAGTATTATTATTTGGAAGCACTCAGAACCCATGTTGCAAGAGGGATTTTGAAAACGGTACACTCAGAGAAGACTTATGGGGAATTGTGTATGTTTTGTGTCTATCAAAGAAGACTTTGGTGTAGATGAGGTCAGTTCACAGTCTTTAACTATAGGAAAGTTGTTATACAATGAAAAAGGGAGCCTTTTATGTTTACAATTAGTAGAATTAAACTTAGTGAGCTGTAGGAAACATTTTGGCTGCTATAAGGACTAACTAACACCACTGTGATGTGTGACGTATTTTGGGAGGTGTAGGGGGAACTCTTAGAGTCCAAGCTGAAGCTGAATAGAGCCACTTGGTAGAAATACCAAACGTCGAATATTTACTAGAGGGATTAGATTTAACGGCATTCCAACCCTGAATTTAGTATGTACATTTATATCTCAAGTTGAAGGCAGATCCTGATGGCCCTTCTTAAAAACGTTTCTTATATCCATCCCTTTCTTTCTGTTCTCAAGATTTTTGTCATTTTTTGCCTAGATTTTTCTGATACCCTCACAACCAGAACTCTTGGTTCTAATTCTTGGTTCAGTCTTCTTAACATTCTGCTGCTGAATTGCTTTTGTAATAGATCTTCGTGTGATACTGCATATGTCATGCTAATCACACCTTTAGTTATTGCCCATTGCCTAGGATAAAGTTCAAGCTTTTTGGCCTGGAATTCTTGGCTGTTTATAAGTTGGGCCTTCATTCTTTTATTCATTCAACCACCATTTATCGAACACTAACTATATACCAGGGAAAGTGTTAGGATGCTGGTGATAGATGAATAAGAAGATAAAGCATGATGCCCAATAAGAGTAAGTTCAAAAGAGCTGGGAAGACAGGCTTAGAACAAGTTTTTGTTTGTTCATTTGTTTGTGGTTTTTTTTGCATTTTATTTATCTTTTTATACAGCAGGTTCTTATTAGTTATCCATTTTATACATTAGTGTATATATGTCAATTCCAATCTCCCAATTCATCACACCACCACCACCCCAACCCCCAGGCCCCTTTCCCCCCTTGGTGTCCATACGTTTGTTCTCTACATCTGTGTCTCTATTTCTACCCTGCAAACCAGTTCATCTGTACCATTTTTCTAGGTTCCACATATATGCGTTAATATACGATATTTGTTTTTCTCTTTTGGACTTACTTCACTCTGTATGACAGTCTCTAGATCCATCCATGTCTCTACAAATAACCCAATCTCGTTCCTTTTTATGACTGAGTAATATTCCATTGTATATATGTAGCACATCTTCTTTATCCATTCATCAGTTGATGGGCACTTAGGTTGCTTCCATGACCTGGCTATTGTAAATAGTGCTGCAATGAACAATGTGGTGCATGTGTCTTTTTGAATTACGGTTTTCTCTGGGTATATGCCCAGTAGTGGGATTGCTGGGTCATATGTTAATTCTATTTTTAGTTTTTTAAGGAACCTCCATACTGTTCTCCATAGTGGCTGTATCAATTTACATTCCCACCAACAGTGCAACAGGGTTCCCTTTTCTCCACACCCTCTCCAGCATTTGTTGTTTGTAGATTTTCTGATGATGCCCATTCTAACTGGTGTGAGATGATACCTCATTGTAGTTTTGATTTGCATTTCTCTAATAATTAGTGATGTTGAGCATCTTTTCATGTGCCTCTTGGCCATCTGTATGTCTTCCTTGGTGAAATGTCTATTTAGGTCTTCCGCCTATTTTTTAATTGGATTGTTTGTTTTTTTAATATTGAGCTGCATGAGCTGTTTATATATTATGGAGATTAATCCTTTGTCCGGTGATTTGTTTGCAAATATTTTCTCCCATTTTGAGGGTTGTCTTTTCATCTTGTTTGTAGTTTCCTTTACTTTGCAAAAGCTTTTAAGTTTCATTAGGTCCCATTTGTTTATTTTTGTTTTTATTTCCATTACTCTAGGAGGTGGATCAAAAAAGATCTTACTGTGATTTATGTCAAAGAGTGTTCTTCCTATGTTTTCCTCTAAGACTTTTATAGTGTCCAGTCTTACATTTAGGTCTCTAGTCCATTTTGAGTTTATCTTCATGTATGGTGTTAGGGAGTGTTCTGATTTCATTCTTTTACATGTAGTTGTCCAGTTTTCCCAGCACCACTTATTGAAGAGACTGTCTTTTCTCCATTGTATATCCTTGCCTCCTTTGTCATTGATTAGTTGACCATAGGTATGTGGTTTATCTCTGGGCTTTCTATCCTGTTCCATTGATCTATCTTTCTGTTTTTGTGCCAGTACCATATTGTCTTGATTACTGTAGCTTTGTAGTATAGTCTGAAGTCAGGGAGTCTGATTCCTCCAGCTCCGTTTTTTTTTCCCCCCTTAAGACTGCTTTGGGTATTCGGGGTCTTTTGTGTCTCCATACAAATTTTAAGATTTTTTGTTCTAGTTCTGTAAAAAATGCCATTGGTAATTTGATAGGGATTGCATTGAATCTGTAGATTGCTTTGGGTAGTATAGTTATTTTTGCAATATTAATTCTTCCAATCCAAGAACATGGTATATCTCTCCATCTGTTTGTATCATCTTTAATTTCTTTCATCAGTGTCTTATAGTTTTCTGCATAGAGGTCTTTTGTCTCCCTAGGTAGGTTTATTCCTAGGTATTTTATTCTTTTTGTTGCAATGGTAAATGGGAGTGTTTCCTTAATTTCTCTTTCAGATTTTTCGTCATTAGTGTATAGGAATGCAAGAGATTTCTGTGCATTAACTTTGTGTCCTGCAACTTTACCAGATTCATTGATTAGCTCTGGTAGTTTTCTGGTAACATCTTTAGGATTCTCTATGTATAGTATCATGTCATCTGCAAACAGTGACGATTTTACTTCTTCTTTTCTGCTTTGTATTCCTTTTATTTCTTTTTCTTCTCTGATGCCGTGGCTAGGACTTCCAAAACTATGTTGAATAATAGTGGCGAGAGTGGACATCCTTGTCTTGTTCCTGATCTTAGAGGAAATGCTTTCAGTTTTTCACCATTGAGAATGATGTTTGCTGTGGGTTTGTCGTATATGGCCTTTATTATGTTGAGGTTGGTTCCCTCTATGCCCCCTGTCTGGAGACTTTTTATCATAAATGGGTGTTGAATTTTGTCAAAAGCTTTTTCTGCATCTATTGAGATGATCATATGGTTTTTCTTCTTCAATTTGTTAATATGGTGTATCGCATTGATTGATTTGCGTATATTGAAGAATCCTTGCATCCCTGGGATAAATCCCACTTGATCGTGGTGTATGATCCTTTTAATGTGTTGTTGGATTCTGTTTGCTAGTATTTTGTTGAGGATTTTTGTATCTATATTTATCAGTGATATTGGTCTGTAATTTTCTTTTCTTGTAGTATCTGTCTGGTTTTGGTATCAGGGTGATGGTGGCATCATAGAATGAGTTTGGGAGTGTTCCTTCCTCTGCAGTTTTTTGGAAGAGTTTGAGAAGGATGGGTGTTAGCTCTTCTCTAAATGTTTGATAGAATTTACCTGTGAAGCCATCTGGTCTTGGACTTTTGTTTGTTGGAAGATTTTTAATCACAGTTTCAGTTTCCTTACTTATGATTGGTCTGTTCATATTTTCTATTTCTTCCTGGTTCAGTCTTGGAAGGTTATACCTTCCTAAGAATTTGTCCATTTCTTCCAGGTTGTCCATTTTATTGGCGTAGTGTTGCTTGTAGTAGTCTCTTAGGATGCTTTGTATTTCTGTGGTGTCTGTTGTAACTTCTCCTTTTTCATTTTTAATTTTATTGATTTGAGTCCTCTCCCTCTTTTACTTGATGGGTCTGGCTAATGGTTTATCAATTTTGTTTATCTTCTCAGAGAACCAGCTTTTAGTTTTATTGATCTTTGCTATTGTTTTCTTTGTTTCTATTTCAGTTATTTCTGCTCTGATCTTTATGATTTCTTTCCTTCTGCTAACTTTGGGTTTTGTTTGTTCTTCTTTCTCTAGTTCTTTTAGGTGTAAGGTTAGATTGTTTATTTGAGATTTTTCTTGTTTCTTGAGGTAGGCTTGTATTGCTATAAACTTCCCTCTTAGAACCGCTTTTGCTGCATCCCATAGGTTTTGGATTGTCGTGTTTTCATTATAATTTGTCTCTAGGTATTTTTTGATTTCCTCTTTGATTTCTTCAATGATCTCTTGGTTCTTTAGTAACGTATTGTTTAGCCTCCATGTGTTTGTGTTTTTTATGTTTTTTTCCCTGTAATTGATTTCTAGTCTCATAGTGTTGCGGTCAGAAAAGGTGCTTGATATGATTTCAGTTTTCTTAAATTTACTGAGGCTTGATTTGTGACCCAAGATGTGATCTATCCTGGAGAATGTTCTGTGGGCACTTGAGAAGAAAGTGTAATCTGCTGTTTTTGGATGGACTGTCCTATAAATATCATTTAAACCTATCTGGTCTATTGTGTCATTTAAAGCTTGTGTTTCCTTATTAATTTTCTGTTTGGATGATCTGTCCATTGGTGTAAGTGAGGTGTTAAAGTCCCCCAGTATTATTGTGTTACTGTCGATTTCCTCTTTTATAGCTGTTAGCAGTTGCCTTATATATTGAGGTGCTCCTATGTTGGGTGCATATATAGTTACAATTGTTATATCTTCCTCTTGGATTGATCCCCTTGATCATTACCTTTTGTCCTTCCTTGTCTCTTGTAACATTCTTTATTTTAAAGTCAGTTTTATCTGATATGAGTATTGCTACTCCAGCTTTCTTTTGATTTCCATTTGCATGGAATATCTTTTTCCATCCCCTCACTTTCAGTCTGTATGTGTCCCTAGGTCTGAAGTGTGTCTCTTGTAGACACATATATATGGGTCTTGTTTTTGTACCCATTCAGCAAGCCTGTGTCTTTGGTTGGAGCATTTAATCCATTCACATTTAAGGTAATTATCGATATGTATGTTCCTAATACCATTTTCTTAATTGTTTTGGGTTTGTTTTTGTAGGTCCTTTTCTTCTCTTGTGTTTCCCACTTAGAGAAGTTCCTTTAGCATTTGTTGTAGAGCTGGTTTGGTGGTGCTGAATTGTCTTAGCTTTTGCTTTTCTGTAAAGCTTTTGATTTCTCCATCGAATGTGAATGAGATTCTTGCTGGGTAGAGTATTCTTGGTTGTAGGTTCTTCCCTTTCATCACTTTAAATATATCATGCCACTCTCTTCCGGCTTACGGGAGTTCCCTCGTATGTTATTTGTCATTTTTCCGTTGTTGCTTTCAGTAATTTTTCTTTGTCTTTAATTTTTGTCAATTTGATTACTATGTGTCTTGGCATGTTTCTCCTTGGGTTTATCCTGCCTGGGACTGCAGTCAAATCCTGCTAGCTTTCAAAGTCTGATTCTCTAGGAATTCCTCCTCAAATTGCCAGACCACCACGTTGGGAAGCCTGACATGGGCTTCACTCCAGTGGGTGGACTTCTGTGGTATATGTGTTCTCCAGTTTGTGAGTCACCCACCCAGCGGTTATGGGATTTGATTTTATTGTGATTGCAGCCCTCCTACTGTCTCATTGTGGCTTCTCCTTTGTCTTTGGATGTGGGGTATCTTTTCTGGTTAGTTCCAGTGTCTTCCTATTGATGATTGTTCAACAGTTAGTTGTGATTCCAGTGCTCTCGCAAGAGGGAGTGAGCGCACGTCCTTCTACTCCGCCATCTTGAACCCTGTTCATTTGTTTTAAAGGAAAAATATAGGATTTTGAAGAAAAGCATATTTAGAAGACCCCAACCCGGTTTAGAGACTCAGAGAAGGCTTAGTTTCTACTACTCCCTAACAAGAACTTTCTGTCCTAGTTAGACTGGTCTGTTTTCTTTCTTCAGGAACACTTGATTAATTTCTGCCTCATGGTTAATTTTTTTTTTTTTTTTAACTACAAAAACGTTCTCATACTATTTTTTGTACTGTACTTCAAGGTAGGTCATGTTTCAAAGATTCCCTTATCCGGATGCTATTTACCTCCTTTAGGATACCTGATACCTCCCTTATCTGAATCAAAAAACTTATTTTTTGTATCACGCACTTGCCTTTTATTTATGTGTCACTTATTGTAACTACATTATATGTAAATTTGGTAGTGTTATTTTACTCTTTATGTGTGCATGTCTGTCTTTCTAGTGAGATTATAAACAGCTTGAGGATATGTCATGTCATACATATTTCTCTGTCCCCCAGAGACTAGTACAGAGGTCCCAGGTGATTGGCATGTAGAAGGATTTTAATAAAGATTTGTTGAATGAATGCAGATTGACTTTATAAGCTAAATAATCAGGGTGCTGTCATAATCAAACTTTCTACGTTTGACCATGAAAAATCCTTTTTTCATCATAATGTAAGCTTTCTCTGATTCCCACCCCATCTCCCGCCCTTTTGGGTAAATATATTTGGTGTTTCAATTTCAGCTAGATATGACTTTCCAGCAGTTCTTCTAGGACTTGCAGGATTGTAAATCATTGTATAAGTGCAGCCTATAAAATCTCTCCTTTTCTCATTCTCTTTACTAAAGTTTTCTATCTTCTATATCTCCCCCACTTTAAAAGTGGAATCTTCTTTTATTCCCATCTTTCACTTTTACATTACATGCTCCATAACATTTGCAGTATCTGGAGTTGTCTTAACATTTCTGCCACACAGTCCTAGTTGTGGCCTTTGCTACATTACATTTGGTCTTTTGTATCATCGAGAATAACAACTATTGAACACCTATTATGTGCAGGGAATGGCACTGGGCACTGGGGCAGTTTGCTGTCTTGTCAGATTCATCCTCAATTTGACTATCCATGAAAATTGCTCTTCATTGTTTGCCTTCTTCCCATCCCCACCAATACTTTGGTTAATAAATTGTCTTGTTTAGAGTTCGTCATCATACACAATTGCAGCTGACTAGTTAGCAGCTTTAGATTCCATTCAGTGGCGATGGTTGTTTCTTGGTAGTGGAATGAGAGAAAAACACAATGGAAAGTGGACAACCGTACTAACTCCTTACTGATTTTGCCACCATTATGGCAGATTGTTTGTGATTTGTGGAAATGGACTCTCTTTTATCAATGGTTGACTATCAGTTCTTTTTTCTGGATGGAAGTCATTAGTTAACGCAGCTCAAGGATTTGTCTGAGAAGAGCAGCACATCAGTTAGAATGCTAATTCACTCAACTGGCAGCAAGCACAGTGAAATGACAGCTTGGAGGGGGGTAAGAGGAGTGTCTGAAAATGGCAGCAGATTGGTATTTCGAAAGGGGAAGGAAATTTCATAATGATGAATAAGAAAGATGACATTTGGTGCTCACATTTAGCTTGCATTGGATGTCCATATAAGGGTCAGTATGCATAACCTCTCTTGATTAGGCCTCCGGCTGCCCAGCAGCTGACTGGGTGTATACCCTTCAGACTGTAACCAAAAGAAAGGCCTAGATAATTAGGCCAAGTTGAACTGCAGGAGGTAGCCAGCTTCTCTGCTGCCTTTTGTATATTCATGACCCAGCTTGATTGATGGAAGGACAGTGTTTGGTGACATTGTCATTTGCAAGTTGAAAGGTAGACTACAGGCTGGAGCCAAGATCAGATGTGCTTTAAAGAGTCCTACAATAAACTCATTTGGATTCTGATGATGTTCACATATGCATTTCTTTGTTTTTTACTATTTCTCATAGACATCTGTTAATTTGTAGAAATTAGCTTGGTTGTTTTCAGTTAAAACCTCACACTAAGTTATAGGATAGTTTTGTTTAAAGAGTTGTACAAAGTTGCTAGTGATATAATGTGTGATGTGGGTCTTAGATGTTTGCATGTGATATTTTCACTCATTTCTTATGTAGGAATTTAAAATATATTTCTTGAACTGATGTACATCACCAGAAGGAAGCAACTTTTTTTTTCCAAGAGAAAAGTTAAATGAATTTTCTCACATTTCACATATTTGAAAAATCTTAAGTACTGTTGTCAAAAGGTTTTCCCAAGAATATTGTTTTTGTAAAGGTATTCTATTCTTCATCAGAAGGTATGTGAATATCTAAGGTTCACTTTCAATATTATGATTCATGCAAAAGGTCTTTTATTCATTCCCGTGTCTTTTCTGTTTACTCAAAGAGTTGATTAATTTCAGACTCGTGGCAAATGAGTTGAAAATACTAAACAAAGTTAAAATCCTAAAACAGAAACAAGAGTTTCACCTAAGGAACATCTTCAAAATGTTGAACCTAAGTTATCATAAATTATTAGAAGAATGAATACCATATTCTGTTGATTGAAAAAGATAAGAAAAGAAAGGGAAGCAAGGATGCTTGTGAAGGATTTTTGATATACCTGTTTCATATATATTAAGCTACTACTTAAATCTGTCTTTTAAGAAACACCACACAGATGTGAACACTAGTTATTCTAATTAATTTTATTTTTCAATACTTTCATTATTACACTGCTGCTTTTGGAAGATAGAGTTGTCTGTCATTGCTAAATGATCATCAGCCTGAAAATGATTTGCATACTTTCTCTGAGAAGTCCTTACATGTATATTTTGGATGTGTTACCTAACTTCTGTTAGTTACCATAACTTCAGATAACATAGAGGTTCTTTGTAAGCTGTAAAGTGCTGTATAAATGTAAGTAGTAGTAGTAGCTGTTGTTGTTGTTGTCATTATCATTATTAACAACAAATCCCAGGTAGTTGTAACAGATATAATGGTTGTAACAGATGAAGTGGTCCTCCCATTACATTTTTGTCAACTAAATGTGACTGATCAGGTATGAAACTTTTTGTGAAAGCAAAACAGCAAAGAAAGACTTTACCAGCTCTTTCAGTTATTTTCCATATTAATTATCTGACTTTGCTCCTCCCTACCAAATGCTAGAAAAGACAGTGTCTCCACCTGACAGTACTGCTTTTGTAAAGAAGGTTCTGGAGGGTGTTGAAAACACATTCTGATCACTACAGAAATCATGCATACTCCTTTTAAAGTCATTTTAGGCTTAACTGACATTTGACATAAGCATCTGAAATGTAGTATCTGTCTGTATAGTATTCAGAAACTCTTGGCTGTAACTGGTGGTAATTATTTCTAAATCAAACAGTTATCGTTTAGCAGAAAAAGTAGTAATATATCCAGAATGTTAGTGAAAATGTCACTTTTCTCACTTGAATCATATCTCAGGATTTTCAAATGCTGGATTTTCTTTTGGACTTTTCTTATTAGAAATTAAAAGCAAGGTGTATGTTTTTGTGAAATAAGATAGAAATAAAAAAAACTTACTGAATAGAAACAGTTCAGAAATTTTCAAAGAGAGCTGTGCCTTCTTGAACCAAATTTAAATGTATTGTATATTTTTCTGCTACAGAGCAATATTCTTAATGTGTTAGTTACTGTTCTCGTTAAGTCTTTTCAAAAACTTAAAGGTATCACTTTGTCAGGATATTCTGGGTCTTTCCAGTGATAAAATAAACTTGACACTTGTTCTATGAAGGCATCTTCTCCCTGCTTATAAGCTCTTCAGTTTATGGCTGTGTTTTGAAATTTGTGCCTGTGACTCCCATCTTTGTATTTACTCCAATTAACACATAAACCCTAATTAGCCAGATCAAGGGACTTGGGAGTCCATAAATGGAAAGTGACATGGCAGAGCTTGGCAGCTGGCATCAAGGCAAGGTGACAAAAACAGGGAAGTATCAATTAGATGACAATGATGGTAAAGCTATGTGTTGGGATGGTAGATTTTAACAGCTCTTTGTGTCACTGACTGCTGACTCTAGGACAAGGGTATAGGAATCAGTTAGGAAAATGACAGCTAAGTTAAATTATTGAACTTTAGGTAAATTTAAAACACAATGATAATAAAACCTGAACAGCATTTAAATTCAATTTTGTATCGTTACCACTGGCAGTAAATTACACATTTGTACCAAAATCAATTTTTGTGAATTTCCCTGTAGAATGATTTAGTTTCCAAATTTTCAAATTATGTTTAGTGTAGAGCAGTTCTTATTTGAGTAGTAATGCAAGAGTCCAGAATTATAAATTCTTAGGAGCCTAAATCTCCTAACCAAAAATTTTTGAGGGGACAGGTGGTCCAAATGGGTGGATTTGGGAGTGGAGTATCCATGATCACCATTAAATATTAACTAAGTTCCAGACTGCAGTTTTGGATTACATATATAATTCAACAGGGATAAAAGTTAGGACTTTGTAAACATTATTCCAGTTTTAGAAATCTAATATTACAGAAAAAGACTTGTGTCTTAGTTGAGGAGTGTTATCAGGCTTTGTGCATCTCTCATTAGTTTTGAGAGTAACAGAAGTTAAATATACAAGAACTGGGCTGCTTTATTTAGTTTTGTGGTTTCAGGCATCTGGTTTCTAATATTGGTCCACTCTTCAAGTGGGGGGCTGGGTATTTGTAAAGAAGGTTCTGGAGGGTATTGGTAACACACTCTGTGATCACTACAGAAATCATGCATACCCTTTAAATCTGTTAGAACCAAAGGATGATGGGGTTTATTTTCTTCTCTTAAGAATTGGTCAAAATTGTGATTTGAATATATGTCACCAATTAGATATTAGAAAAGTGGAGTGTATATATGTAGTTCTTTTCATTTTGGATAGCCAGTGTCTCTGTAAGCTTTCTTGGTACTTTGCTTGAATGTAGATATGATCTGTAGTTATTTAAGTAGTTGATTTTAAACTTAGACTTTTAAAACTGTGAAATTATTTTAGTTACCACGTACCCCTGTTACAAGTACTGCAGAAAATGGGGGAAAGAGCTCTTATTTGAAAAGTCGCTGTTCTAGAGGACTATTTGAGACATTAGAAATCTGCCAGAAGGTCCATTAACATAAATGTTTAACTCAGACACACAAACATGTACCGAAATGAAAATGTTTCATGCATTAATTTGCTGCAGAAGGAACTAACATAACAATTAGAACAACATTCCGCCTACTTAGACTTAAATTTCCTAGGGCAGTTATAATACATAGCGTTGATATAGTTTAAGTTTTTTTTTTAACACATACAGTAGTTTACTCTGTTGTTAAAATGATTTCTTCTGTTTTAAAGCATTCAAACACAGTATACCCTAGATAACTGGAAAGAAGTGTTAGGAGTATAATTTCTAGACTAAGATTTGGAATTTTCCTCATCAGCTCAGGGTCTATTAGAAATACTTGGAAAAAAACAATTTCTTTTTCTAGCTTTGCAAAGGAATGATGTTTATATTTTGTAATCGTGAAAATACCAGGTGCTGTCATGAAAAACAGGGAACCCAACTAATACAAGAGCAATCTACATGAGGCTATTTTGTTTGCTTGCCATTTTCAATCATTTTTGTCTGTGGTACTTTTGTGGCAGAGCTGGTAACCTGCCTTATATGGAACACCCTAGCAGTGACTAAATTTGTGCTATAGCTTTTTTACACCAATGAAAGAAATTGTGACTTTTGAAATGGCTTCTGTTCCAATTGTGTAGCCAATTCATTGACTTTTTAGCACGCTGATCCCAGTTGCATGGTCATATGTTGTAAACCACATGGAACTATTTCAAACTGTGATGGGGGAAAGTAGCAACTGCAAACATTCCTCCTTGAAGCAAGTGGTTGTCCTAAACTGAGCACTGTAGAATAAAAATGGAAACATAAAAATAGCAGTTGGAAAGATAAAACAGCATTTATAGTACTAATAAAACCGTTGTGGCTTCCACAGGAAAACATGCTTTGTAACCTAATGCTTACCTGAAAGGACTGTCGAGTTTCTGAGAGTTATAGCTGTTTTTGTAAGAGAAGCACAGAGATTTGCTTGAGGGCTGAGTGATAGATTCGCCTGCCTGAAGCATCCCAGTGTGTTTATACATGGCTTGTATGGCAGCTTTCATAAGACATTTACCCCATGATTTGCGATGAGCTTATGTGTGAATAATTAATGGCAATTAATCCTTAATTACAGTAATTAGGCAAGTCACAGGAAATTAAGCTGCAGCTGGAGAAGACCATGCCTGGGAAGAGAGGATTGGGGGCTGCGTGAATGTGCCATTTACTGACAGCATTACTAGGATGCGCAGCATTTAGCAGCTTTGGCATTTCTATTGGCAGCCTTGGGTAGGACAAGAGTGCTCTGCATTAGAAGCAATCTATAGTTGTCTACAAGAGTTTTAAGTTCAAGTGCCAAAATGTTGTGTTGCATATGGTGATTATCTAAGTTTATTGGTTGCTATAACTCAAATGAGTATAATTGTTTTTGGCTTGATAACAGTGACATTAGAAACAGGAGCTTTTATGCATTCATAGGTTCTATTGGCTTGAAACATGATGCAACTTTTAGAAACAATTCATCCAGGTCTGCAATTATGAAATAGATAATGTAATTGTCTAGAAATTAACTGAGAAAATTTCAATCAGGAACAACAGCAGAACATACAGTATCTTGGTTGAGAAGTTAATTACTTTATTACTAGTTGCTTTGCCCAGTTAAGCATTGTAGTACACAGTGTGCAGTAAATATCTATTGAATACATACTCCAAATGTTAAAAAAGCTGAGATTATAAAAACTTTAAATTATTCACATTAAATGTTAACAAAGTTAATGCTTAAGAATCTACAAGGGGTATCTTAAAAACAAGCAAAGCAACCGTTCGATAGAGAGCAGCACTGCCCTACAAATCCTTGGTGAGAGCTGTTCATGGTTCCCCATTTTGGAAAATATGACTTCTTCCATTATCTATGTGGAATTTTAAAATCACATGGCCATTATATATCTAAATTAAAAAGCATGTAGAGAAGTTAAATTCCAATATATTTTTCACAATTAAATACAGATTTGAGCATGAGAAAAGCATCTTCATCTGCCCAGTGAATGCTAATGCTTATCATTCATTTTTCTCTGTGAACTTCAGGGCACAATAGAAGTTTGGCCCACATATTCAGCTTAGGTCTGATATTAAACTTATCTAAACTATTCATTTGTTACAGTCATTTATACAGCTTAATATACAGCTTGTCCAGTCATTTATACATTTATACAGCTACTTTAATATCTGGGTACTTCTTGATGCCAACATCCTATTGGGAAAAGGATGCACTTGTCAGATAGTCTAAAGTAGATAAAAATACATACATGGTATTTTTTAAAAACAGTCTATATAATTTAGTTGGAAACATTTGTAAAGGCTTCTCCGTCTTTTATACTAACAGAGAAACTTAGGGTTTTTTTCCTATATAATTTGTGAACAGAAATATTTGGTACAATAGGCTGTTTTGGTTATTAAATGTTAAATATGCAAAGCTTCATCTTTCAAGAATTCCTTTTCTAAGACCAAACTGACGGAGAGTGAAGTTATGTGAACATATATAGATTATTGCCTTCTGTACTTCTGGTTCACTTCAAAGAGAAAGTAAGTCACAATATCCTAATAATGGTCTTGATTTTACAAATGATTTTTCCCCTTGAAATAAGCAACACATTCATTTTAATATGTAGAATCGGTTTGCTAGCAGGGCGACAGTTTAAAAAGGCTTCCAACTGTGACACAAGTGCAACCATATTGCTTCCTATTACTCGCTAAGGTAGTTGTTTAGAAGAGAGAATGTTCTCCCTGGAAATGTTTAAAGTGCTGTAATTTTATTTAGGATAATGAGGATTTATAACCATTTTGCCATATGAAAACCTGCCTTTAGACAGAGTGAAATGGGTTGTTTTGGTTTTTGAATGTTCTTAACTCTAGGGTGTGTGTGTGGGTGTGTGGGTGTGTGTGTCTTACAGCAGTAAGGAAGTGTTTACATTGGGGATTATGCTGGTTTATTCTATATGTTGGCCTGTGTTACATATTAAAATACTAAGTGATACTATTTAAGTTTGGCCCATATAAATGTTTACATTTCTTTGTGCATGGGATTTCTCCCTATTGAAACATAAGAATAAATAAAAAGTCTTTGATTTTGTTTCTACAAATAATTTTAACAGTGACTGCTAGGTATCCCTAGGACCCTGAGTCTTTACAACTTTGCCCATGTAAGTTGTATTAGAGGAAGTTGTTCTGAGTGATGGTCAGGTAGATAGTGCACAGGGAGATAGCCTTGATAGTGCAAAGAGGGTCTGTGTTTTTAACGGTAAGCATGACATTTATGTAGTGTGTGTTAACATTAAAAATTAACCTAGTAAATATAAATTTGACTTATATTACTAATACTATATTCTATAGCACTGTCTCAAAACCCACTGTGGAATAGTTTATTTAGGCCTCTGCCTCTGATATGGGAGGGGGAAGAAAGGAACAGAACAGTTAGAGATTTTTATCAGGTTTTTATCTCTTCACTGAAAATCTTAGCTCTCAAAACATTTCTAATTTCCCTCATTTGAAGGTTCAAACAGTTTCAAATTACTGCCCATGGATTGTTCTTGACATCCCGAATGGTAAATTTGAGCTGTGGAAATGCTGGAATGTATTTTTGTGCTTTTCCTGAACAAGGGAATTCAACGGGTAAATTACAGTCATTTACTGGGAGTGTAATTTACTGAGAGCCTTTAGGCAAATGCAGGAGAAAGGACAGCAGCAGAATGGAAAAAACAGCATAAAAACTGTTTTGTGTATTTTTTCCCTTTTCTCATTAAGCATTTATTCACATAAGAGTTTTATGAATTAATGGATAGCCCTACAATTAAGACAGATAACCTTTATTCATTTTCACCACTGATAGATCAAGTATTTGAAACAGTGATTGCCATGTGAAGATTACAACCTGACCACATTTCTGAAATTATACTAGTTTATTTTGCATTTAAATCCATGTTTGTTTTATTGAGAATTAAAAAGGGGTCTGTTGCTCTGTCTTCAGAATGATTACATATTTCACTAATTCAGATTTCCACCATACCAGCAGTTCAAACAATAAAAGTTTTAAATTTTCTTAGTGGACAAATTAGTGAAAAGACTTTTCATACTTTGGTCTTGAAAAGTACTATTCTACTATGGTCACATACCACAGATAAATCTTATTTTAAAAAGAAAAAGACCTAGACCATTTTGGTTGTATGCATAGTTTTAAGCCAACACAAGATAACACAATCGTTTTATTAAAGGTTAAAGAGAAATTTTATGAAATTGTCAACTAATTCTTTGTCATATAAATATATAAACATTTGTGGTAATTCTTATAAACAGTTCTGACCAATTCCTTTCATGAAAAGCAGTGTGCTCTGTAGTAATTGCTAAGCAAACAGAAAGCTGTGTTGCAAAGTGGTTTTGTATAGCATATTGTAATTTGACACTTAAGTTGTGCCCTGCATTACCCTGTGTCATAATTGATGGCTAAAGAAAAGCACATGCTATGCTAATCATTTGTTAGAATAGCTTGTTAAATTGTGGTTGCCAATTTAAATAAACTACGGAATACTTGTCTGTATTTTAAGGTTTTGTAGCCTACAGTTTTAAACAGTCATTTTGAGGCTGTTTTTTAACTTTCTGTGGCATATGCACAGTTCTGCCTTTGCACACAAGGTCAGCATGTTTGCCAATTTAATAGTATATTATCAAGAACAAAATCAATGAGCTGAAGGTTTCACATAGTATCTCAAGGGACTTCTGTTTATATTTCACTGTACTGATCCTAAATTTTGTGTCCTTTTAATTGATATTTTAATACATGATGTTTTAAGTTCTTAAAAGTTTCCAGAATTAGAAGGCTAATTTAGTTATTAGTAGAAAGTAAGGGTGAACTTATATTTATCAAGCACAGTGACTGGACATAAAGCAGCTTATGTTAATATAGAAGTTATTAACTACAGAATGCCAATAAGAATTTTAGCACAGTAAAATGAGATTCAGGAGATAAGGTTACTGTGTATGATCAATTTGTGAGTTCTCATTTTTTTAATGTAGGAACTTAAACTTGTTTTGAGTCAGTTATATCAGATAAAGAGAGGAACCCAAACTTGGCTAATGTTGATTTACGATTGAGAGTAATAGACGTCTATCACCTCTAGTAAAAGAACTGAAGCATATGAAGGAATATGTGCATTTAGACATAAAAGAAATGTTACTTCTGTGGAGAAAAATGATTTAATGTGCAGAGAAGGGTTATTCATTTTTAAGAGATTAAAAATGACTTGAATATAATACCTTTAATTTGTAATAATGGTCTGACGGCTGCTTCCTGTCTAATGTAAACCTTTTGATCGGCATGTCCATTTTGATCTCTTCTGTCGTGTAGTGTATTGAATGGATAAAGGTATTATTTTCAGTTATTGTACATATCCTTAATTAAGCCAGTAAAGACATGCAGGCGGATTTAGTTCTCAACCACTTAATAGACAAATATGTATAAGGTTATTCTGTGGCCTACAATTGACCCCTTTGTGTGGAGGAATTCCCTGAAAACATTCAGGATTAAGTCACTCTGTTATATGAGAGGAGAGGTGGCACACATGCCTTACAGAAACAGATACTCTCACTTGATGGCATTATTTGGGAAGCCTAAGATTTGATAGTCCAATTTTGTTGTTGTTCCTTAACAACACCAAACACAGATGCAAGTTGAAATTTACAATATCCTCATTCTTACTGGATTTTTGGGGTCAGTTTTCTAGTGTATTTTATTTCCAATCCTAAATTGTGTAGAAATTAAATATTAGGAAAGTTTTGGATTTGGTTGCTTACTATTATAAAAACACATAGAGCCTTAATGCAACTAATAATTTGTTCATAAATTTATAATGCTCTGGTTCTTTAAGTCTAACTGAATTTAAGTAACTAAATGTGTACATTTGAGATGTAAATTCTTAATTTTTAAAATAATATTTGTAGTAGGCCAGTATACTGGTCTAGAAGGTATAGCAGGATTTCCTGCTAATTTAGGTCAGGCAACGTAAGACTTGCAAAGTCACATTCTCTCCTCTTTTGGAAAAGAGAATATATCCAACATGGAATATTCTGGATAATTATGAATATAAGTAAAAAATACTTTAAAAGATATGTTTTGGTGTAAAATGTGCTTTGCAAGTTTACTCATTTTTTTGACTTTTAAGTTTTGTTTCTCATGGCAGGTTATGGAAAGAAAAACAGTCAGTGACCACAGAGTACAATAAAATGTCCTTAACACAGTTTGACTGGAGGTAGAGTAGCAGTAATATAAATCAGGCACCTTATTGAAGGGCTCTTGAGCATCCCCAGAGATATCAGCCTTATTTTCAGTTAAGTTGTGGGGTCGTCGGAATAGCTCACTGACCCGTGGAGAGGTGTCTCTTGGTCCAGGTCTCTTCCTCCCTGGTTGTGGGGTGTCGAAGGGAGTCTGCACACTCGTGGAGTAGTGCGCGTTTACACACGCACGGCCCAAGCCAAGGCTCGCTTGGCTGCTTACACGCAGCAGCCTCACTCTTTTCAAGTCCCGAGTTTTGCATAAATTGGTGTTAGGAACCTAGTTCCTGAAGAATCTAGAGAGATAAATAATGGATGTGTGGCAGCTCAGTTTAAGCCCGAATTTTCTTTCCTTAGTAGTTTTTGTTCTCAATCACCTTGATGAAACAATCTTGAAGCCGCTTCACTTTCAGTGGCATTTGGAATGAGTCCCTGACAGGCTGATTTTCCACCCCTGTTGTGATGCTGCTTTCTCTAGTTAATATTCCTGTGTAAGTGTCGCACAAAAGTAAACCCAAAGCGCCCGCCATGACATAGAGGCTGCTCCATTTACATTAATTATGCAGTCAGGGCGGTGAGAATTCGCTGTCAGCCGGAGGGGCGGGGGCGCGCCCCTGCGGGGAGCAGGGAGACGGCCGGGCCGCGGGGCCTTCCGGCGCGGCCGCAGGAGGGGGAGCCGGGATCGCTCCGGCCGGCGGGCCGCTGCTCGGCGTTCGGAGAACAATGGGCGCGTCCCGGGAGCCGCGGGGTAGAGCGGCGCGGCCGCTCGGAGCCGCCCCCTGCCCACGGCGGTCCCGGCTGCGCCCCGCCGAGGTGGCCGCCCGGGCGGGCTGCAGCCTAGGAGGCCAGGGCGTCTTCCCCGGCTGCCCGCAGCCGGCCTTGTGCCTTGGGGTCAGCAGCCCGGGACTCAGCCCTGCTCCCGAGCTCGAGAGTCAGTGCCTTTCAAATCCAAACCTGAAACTTGGTTTGAGGCCTGGAGACCGTAGTGACTGATTTCCTTGATTGCAAGTATCTGGGCTGCTGCCTACTCAGGTATCTCAGAGGAGGACGGCAGACTCACCATATGAACATCTTTCACTGATAGGAAAAAATTTCGAACCAGCTGCAAAACAAGGACACCCTGGGAAAATGGTGGATAAGAAAAAAATTAACTCTCTAACGCCTCACCATAAATATGAAACATCATTCGGGAGGTTTCCCGCCGTAATTGGCTCTGAAACATCCTAACTTAATGGCTGTTTTTCAATGGGAGACTGAATTCCGTAGGGAATTCCATAGGGAATTTAATTGTACAAACATTTGTTGAGTACCTACTATGTCCTAGGTGATGGGAAATTATTACCTCATTACTGCTGTATGGAAACAATTTCAGAACTTTTAGATTATTGCCCTTTCCAGGGTTTAAATATGGATACCCTAGAAAAATTGCTCTTCTTGTCACCACCCTCTGCCCCTTCCCCCCACCCCCGCATCCATTTCCCTGGTGACTTGGCTTTAGTCAGGAAGCATTGGGGATGGTAGGGAGGATGAATGTGCTTTTTCTATTGTTTTTCCACTTTTAAAGAGTATCAGTAAAGATTATTGTACAGAATTTCTGCAGTGTTGTTTATGTGCCTCATTGCGTGGACTTAGAATTGTATGCTTTCAAGGAATGACTAGCCAAATATCCATGCCTGTAGAACAGCAGAACACTGAGATTGGAAAACATTAAAAAAAGGATGATTTGAAAAGCCTTGCCCCAGTTTTAGATTTGCAAAAACAATTCCATGGTCATATTTTGTAGTTTTCTTTAAAATAAAGGATTGCATGTGCAGAATTTCATGAGTAATCATGTCACATTCAGCCAGGAGCAACCACACTGAAAATTTTTCCGAAAGGAACTAGGCCATCCTTTCAAGGCCATGTGTAGTTGCCAGCCATGATGATATTTAGCTCTATTGCAGCCAAAGTCATAATTTCTGAAGAAATCAATGTAGTACCTTTATCACTTTCTTTATTTCTTTAAATAAATAGATAAGAAGTATTACTTTAAAAATGTTTAATGCTCTCTTCTGACATTTGTTCAGAAGAGACACTTGGACTTGTTCCAAAAATGAACTATTTTTGAAAACAAATGTCATTTCTCCCTTGGCCTATAAGGAAAAAGTTGATCCCTCTATATCGTACATATTTTTAAAGTCACTTCTAATTGCTTAAAACAGTACTGTGGATGATTTTTTCTCATCTTAAGTGGAAATGTATAAAGATTCAGTTTTCTAACATGAATGTTGAATCATATGAAATTGCTGGTACCTGACCATTTTTGACAGTAAAAATGTCAATTTCATGTGGTTCAATCAAATAGAAAGTATTGATAACATATAAGTGAAATGAAAAAGCAGAAAAGAAAGCACTTAGATACAATCACTGTGTATAAATGTATGCATGTATAAAAGGTTGCAATTTGATGCTTTACAAATAGAATCAAATGTTCATGGAGTTCTTTTTTCCCCCCATTATATTGTTTGAATTCACGATGGAACAAAAAAAGCTTGTTTTCTTTTAAGCCTCGGGAAAGAACATTTCCGTTCTTTAAAAACAGCAAAATTGAAAACATATACCAAACTTAGTGATCTATGGGCCCTTGGAATTTTAACTGTGTGTATCTTTGTATTATTATCTGTATATATTTATATTTATATTTATATCTGTATAATATATCTGTATAATATATCTGTATAATATATCTGTATATATTTATATTTATATCTGTATAATATATCTGTATATATTTATATTTATATTTATATCTAAATATAAACATCCAAAATTTTGTTTTTTTGACCCTGTTTCCATTCCACTTGAGTTAAGGTACTACTATTATATGCATTTCATCTTTAATTTTACCTGAATCTAATGGGAGCTTCCAAAATTAGACCTAGAAATCCAATCAGCATTTTGATTGGAACTGTATTTACCAGTATGGCTCAACTTTTTTTTCATCCACTCAGAACAATTTGTATCATAAAGTTATTTACATAATGGTTTGCTTTTGATGCTATCATCTGTGAGATTTTTACCTCTGAGATAAATTTCCACAAATAAGTTAATTTTAAAAATCAGAATGCAAAAGTGATAAATTATGAATACACTTATTTTAAAAATATTTAAATAAGATACAAAAAAAATCATATTCTTAGTATCATTAGCTTTGACATCACTGTATGGTGCCAGATTATAATGATATGAAGCTTATAATACTATTTCACATTTTTATCCACTAAATAAAAACCTGCCCTGTGTTTTATTACAAAGTAGGTGGCCTGAAGGAAAAATATACGTATTCTTTCCTTTTGGTATAAAATATGCATTTGGGCTTCTCATTTCATCCCCAATCTGTGTTATTCCTTAAAAATGCAGAACTGCCTGAAGTCCTCTTTAATATTTAATTCAACAACTTTTTAATCTGTCATTATGCTGTGATGAAGTAAGCATCAAGTGTCGCTGAAAAAGATTAAATTATACTTGGAAATAGGAATTGAAATGATTTAGGGTTGGAGGCTGAATATTTGCTTTGCACAAGTAATAATAATAGTAGCTTGGGTGAAGAAGGGCTTTGGTTTGGCTTTAATGTCTTTGCCTTGCTGTGCTCCCCTGTGGCTCCCCCTGATTTACGCTGGCATTACTGAGCTTTATTTTATTTAAATGGAGGTAGAAAGTGGAAATTACTACACTACAATACATTAATTACGCCATACTCTTTCTTTGTACTGATTTTCCTTTTTTCTGTAAACATCATAAACAATGATGCAACCTACCCAATATGGATAGCATCTGTAAGCAATCCTGTAGTTCTTGTTAACAAGCTTATCTTAGAAAGGAAAGGCAGTAATAATTAATATCCATCTATGGAATAGTGAAAAGCAAAGGAACATTTATGCTTTCCCTTTCATAGGGGAGGATGTCCTGCATAAGAATTAGCTGTGATAGTATGTGTTAATACTTTAACCACTGCATTTTACTTCTTGCTTTTAAAATCTAGACTTTAATCTGTGGACTATTTTGTTCATAGGGACAAAGGGACAAACTTTTAGACTTCTAAGTGACTCAAGAATGTTCAACAGGTGACAGATACTAACCTTTTTGGAGTACTTGGTCTCTGCATATGTTTAGATCTCTGTCATCTGGAAATCTGTTCCGTGGTCTCTGGCTACATGGGCATATTTTTAATCTAGTTCTGTAGCTCTGCCTACACGAGGCCAAAGCAATCAGTTAATTTAGCGGAGAAAACTAATTGAGAAATTATTTGATCAAGTGCACAGAAAGACCCCGTGTGGTTGTTTGAAAGAATGATGCATTTCATTTTTACTGTTATCCATGTGTATTGGTGGCTTATATGTGTACTCTGGCTCATCATCTGTAATGAATGTCTTGAAAACATACCTTCACTTGTGATGATTTGGCACGATGATGGTCCTTCTCAAAATAAGCCTGGATATAGACTAAAATTTTGATGCACAGCACACCTGTTGGAATATGATCAGAGCTGTATTCACTTCTAGGAATTTGGTGTATCTGTAATGCAGATTTCTACTTCCCTGGCATCATGTCCTATCATGCGACAACAAAAAAAAAGAAAAGACCTCGTCCTTCCTTTTTTTGAAACATTCTAAGTGAGAATGTAAACTTATTGCAGTAAATTCAGTGTTATCTATTATCTCTGCAGAAGTTTTAAAAATAAAACTGGCAAAAATTTTTTTTAATTTATTTTTTGGCTGCATTGGGTCTTCGTTGCTGTGCGCATGCTTTCTCTAGTTGTGGCGAGCGGGGGCTACTCTTTGTTGCGGTGCGCAGGCTTCTCATTGCGGTGGCTTCTCTTGTTGTGAAGCACAGGCTCTAGGCGTGTGGGCTTAAGTATTTGCGGTGCGTGGGCTCAGTAGTTGTGGCTCGCAGGCTCTAGAGCGCAGGCTCAGTAGTTGTGGCACACGGGCTTAGTTGCTCCACGGCATTTGGGATCTTCCTGGACCAGGGCTCTAACCTGTGTCCCCTGAATTGGTAGGTGGATTCTTAACGATTGTGCCACCAGGGAAGTCCCTTGGCAAAGTGTTTTTAAGATTACAAAGTTTTAGGTACCCTTTTATTTGTTACCCTTTCATTCTTCTATCACTATGGCTGCATAAGTTGCACTAAGACTAAAACACCTGGAAAAAGTACCAAAGGCATTTTGAAAAGGATATATTAATTTTTTTCAGAAACGATTTTTTGTTGGTAGCTTGAGTTAATTTTATGCCCTGCCTAATTGAATTCCCTCAGTATTTAGCTCCCTACTTTATCAGTGAATACCTGAGGTGTGGAGGGTGGAACAATTGTGTGAGTATCATTACACCCCTTTCATTATCATTAGATATTTGAAATTAATGTTCTGTTGTTTTTGATAGTAAATTACCTCTTACAGTTCATAAATACATATGTAGAGGATTAGGTTCACAGATTATTTACGATTTAGTGTTTTGATCTAGGATAACATTTTAAAAGTTTTTTAACAATTGATTAATGTTTGCCTACATAATGCTGTTCCTATTAAGATACGCATTTGTCAACATGTGCCTTTTTGCTCTAGCACAAGACTAGTTGCCTTTCTGAAACCTAGTATGCTTGTAGGGTAAAGTAAATGCATGTCTTTGTAGAAGAATAAATAAAAAGAGCAACCTGAGTCAATAAGCGGGTTCAATTCATGCCTACAGCCATGGCGGACAGCTCATTTTGTAGATGTGGGTGTTTTGTTTACATTTATAATGCAGCTTTATTTAATGCTGACAGATATAGCTTGTGGCAAATGATAGTCAGAATGTATGAGCAGTCATAATGTTTCTGTCTTCTCATAGTGTGCTGCTGAAAATAAGCAGTTCACCTCTGTTTTTATTGAGGAAAGGATATGAGACAGCTATAGCTTCGTGAGGCTATTTATTGAGTTGTTTTACTAGCTGTGAACATGCCGCTTTATAGCAGTTGTGAAAATGGACTTTGCTAGTGTGTGGGAAAGGAAATAACATTGCAGTATACAAGGGTAGTAAAAAATCTCTATAAATAATTTTTCAGACTGAGGAATATTCTCATTTAAACAGGCAGAATGGGTTGTGATTTTGGCTAGGTGTCAGTTTCTCCAAAAAAGTCACTAGGTTGGAATTAATCATATAACTTAGAGGAAAATTTTGATTCTCTAAAATTTAATTAGGGTGGAGCTTAGGAAAAGTTGCTCACGTACCTACCGGGATTTAGCACAGCATTGTGGTGACCTTTGGGGCTTAAGGATCTATATTAACCATCTTAGGGGTAAAATTATAAAATGTACAGTAGGCTGCATGTATGTGTGATAAGACATACCTGTACCTGTAAGCTAACAATATGTTAATACTATGTTATTTAAGAATGTACGCCTGACACAGAGAAACCTATATTCATATATTGCTTATACTGTAATAGAGAATTCAGATGTGTAAGTAGCACACAAACGATGGAAAATTCTTTAAATATTTGTATTTTGACTCTAAAGATTTATTATTCAAAATAACTAAGGGAAAGTGACAAAGTAACCACAGAATTTGAATTTGCATTATTTCTTTCATCCCTGGGAAATTATAGGCACTCACTACACCTGGAGCTTTTTACTCTCCAACCGTTTTGGTTTTTACACTAGTTTCTTTTTTCCTCCACTAAATCTGCCCAGGTCTGCTAAAGCTTTTTTTTGTTTGTTTTAAATTAATTAATTAATTAATTAATTAATTTATGGCTGTGTTGGGTCTTCGTTTCTGTGCGAGGGCTTTCTCTAGTTGTGGCAAGTGGGGGCCACTCTTCATCGCGGTGCGCGGGCCTCTCACTATCGCGGCCTCTCTTGTTGCGGAGCACAGGCTCCAGACGCGCAGGCTCAGTAATTGTGGCTCACGGGCCTAGTTGCTCCGCGGCATGTGGGATCTTCCCAGACCAGGGCTCGAACCCGTGTCCCCCTGCATTGGCAGGCAGATTCTCAACCACTGTGCCACCAGGGAAGCCCTGCTAAAGCTTTTTGATGTACAGTTATTTGTTGGCTACTGTAATTGTGATGGATATAATACTTTTTATTCTTAAACATAAAACAGAGCATACATATTTGAAAGTTTTATTACTTTCCTATTTTTATTCAAATGTTCATCATACAGTAGTGAGAAGGTACACAAATAATATTTTCATGCATGCAAAATAATTTAGAAAGCAGTGTGAATCTCAGCAGGTGTTTCTTCCATGTCTGTGCTCAAATTTCTAGGGAACACTGAATATTAAATTGAAATAACCTCCCTTGATATTATGCAGCTAAAGTTCAGTTTAATTCTCAGATAAGGTTTTCTTTGACGCATATCATTTTCTTCTCAAGTAAATAAAAATCAGACTATTTAGATTTTAGTACTTGCTACTTTACAAAGTAAATCAAAATGTTGCAAAGTACTTACTTATTTCTTTTCCTTAGTGCTTTTATTAAGGCATTTGTGTTACCACTAAATATATGGATTATAGGGATGCGTAAAAATGTTCTTATTTCCTTCTCCACTGGCTGATGAAATGGGTTAATCTCTCTATAGAGCTATTTCCTTAATTCACCACCTGTTTTCAAATCCCTAGTAACTGACAAGGTAAGTGAAGAGGTTCCTCTGTGTGTGCCTTGTATACCTATTTCACAGAGAGAGAAACCTAGAATTAAAAAATTTAAAGTCTTGAATTTTTTTTTTTAAGGGAAGTTGTTGCACATTACTAAAAAGCTGCCAGATTTAAATTATCATTCAGCAACCCAATTATTTCACCAACCAGGGCTCCTTTCAATGGAAGTTTTCAACTCAAAAGGGCATACATCTATATAAAGTACAATTTATTACCTTTTTAAATGCCCATTTCCTTCCCAGCATATTTTAAGAATATGATAGACATGTAACTAATGCAAATTTTATATATTTTTGATTTAGAAACAAAGGAATTGATTTTATACTTAGAAAAGCAAATGTGGGCTTGGCTATTATGATTAGAATGTCTCAACTGTATATAAGTAATCATTTATTGTTTAAATACAGAAGAGTCTGTAACAAAATGCTGTCAAGAGCCATCACACTCATTAACCTGCAAGCTAATTAGCCTCCTCCTGCCTGATTGCTGACAAGTTCTTCAGTCTGAACCCATTGCTGTTGTGTCAGCAGAGAAGCACAGAGTGAGGTAGAGGAGGTCTCCATTAGATGTTTGTGAACAAAGTCTCTGCATTAAAGGTTTGTTTTTTACACTCTAACAAATGTTAAAGCACTCATATCCCCAGCTATAATTAAATTGGCAACTCTTAATTACTGTAATTAGTATATTAACTGTTTCCTTTCCTGTTCATTTATAATTGATTTCAAGAGATTACATTGTAATTTAATGTGATTTTTAAAATTTAATCATTGTTTAAAAGGTTTCAGTAGTTAAACGTATATCTAATTGCTATTGAATATTTGAAATAATATGCATAAAATCACTGAAATGCAGTGTCATGTCAAAACCAGTACATATGGGCTTTATATTCATATGTCCTTTTTTTCTGTGCAAACATGACATTCATTCCCCATTAGACTTTTTCCCCCCAGTAGGCTAACATTTCTAAACTAGGTTGCAAATTATTATTGGAATGATAGAACATTTTGCAAATGCATCTTAAAATATGAATTCATTAATTCGTGGAGAACTAATTCATTTAGAATAGCTTCTTGAGAGCAAAAAACATTCATAAGTTATTTTGCTTATTATATCATCCAATCAAACTCAAGACTTTATGGAGAGTACCAGAAAAAATAGAGTACGTTTTGGAATGGTAAGTGACCTAAGTATGAATTGATGAAGTCTTTTCTACATTTTCAGAATTATCACTATTACTGCTTTCTGGCAAATGTTACTTATAATTTTGGTTTAAAATATTTGAATCATCTTCAACAAATTAGTTAGAGGTCTAAACCATTCTGAAATGCCATATATACCAGCAAAATGTATTCACATGTCTAAAAGACCACATACTGAGACTTACTATACTTCTAATTTATGTAGGGAAAACTGCTATTTGAGGTATCTGATTTAAAAGTACTGGATGGAAGTTAGAAACAGCATCAAAGTTTATGGGAGCTTTCCGTACAAGTGCATATTTATTCTGTGTCGGACATGGGCAGAATTATCATTTGCATAGCATCCTGTAAAGACCTTAAACTACATGATTATATATTTACCACTAGCTGGCTTTAACAAGCCCTAATTCAAGATTGGCTGTTTTAAATATATGTATTTTATTTAATCATTTTTATAATAATTAAAATATTAATGTGACTTATTTAAATTATCATTCACTTACAGACAGCATTCCTTTTATGAAGAACTACCCAATGCACTACAGAAATGCACCCTACTTTAATGAGTACAGCTTTTTAAATACAGTGGTTTTTATGTAAGAATTGTAACTTGAGCCTCAAGTCAACTGTGTGAAGGAATAGATGCCGAGGTTCTTTCTTGCACTATAGTTCTGTGGACTGATGGTCTCTTGGCTAGGAAAGAGATTTGAGGTCCTGAGGCAGTGTTTTGCATTTTTAGAATAAAATTTATCAGTTGGGAGCTACCGTTCTCACCAATATAGACAGCCTCCCAGTATGGACACCCTCACCAGTATGGACACCCTCCCACTATCCATTCCCTGCCTCTACTTCCACTTCTCTAGCACAGCCTAATTCTGAGAGAAGAGCAAGATTTTCTCCCAGGAACTTTTATAATCTCCTTTAGAATGTGATGCAAGTTAAATTTCAGAGAATTTAGTGTAATAATGATTCAAATTTGCTTTACAGAGGAAATAAAATGAGTTCCACGGCCTTTTGAATTTTAGGGCTCATTTCAGAATCTTTGGACCACTTGTTATAGTTTATAATCATACTATCAGAGAGTCCTAACTAAACGCTGAACCTGTCGAGGGAAGGGCATCTATAGAACGTCTAGCTGACTCCTCTCATTTCATAGATAGGGAAATGAGACTCAGGGGAGGCAACTTGCCCAAGGCCAACAACCAAATAGTACAGCACAACGAGACGAGGATCCACATCCTTGGCTTCTAGTCTAGTGCTCAAGCTTCATAAATGTGAGTTGTAGTGGATTGATTTAGTACTTCTTCTGGGTGTCTAAGATTATTTGTATCATAGTTGTTTTATATTGAATGTTAAAGTTGTTTAAAGTATATGAGTACAATTTTATTGTTTAAAGTAAATGCCCAAATTCATGTGAAACAGTCTTTTAAAATAATACACAAGTACTAAAAGAGAAATGGCTGAATTCAGGACTGATTTGGTACCAAAAACAAACAAACAAAAAAACCCCACCCCAGTTTGACATCAGGGGGTGTTTTTCTCCAGTAAGTTATTTAATAAAAGAAACTTCTGTGGTATTGAAAGGAATGTTGCTAAAGTGCTGGTTTCAGTAAGTGCCTCTAAAGAAGCTAAATTGTTTTCCAAAAAATGTATGCGATGACAGCCCTTTATATCATATGCCTAGTTTATTTTTTCCCTTATTGTATATATCACAGTCTTTAGAGAGAGAGCTAGAGAGGGAGAGCTGGCGGCGGGGGTGGGGGGGTGGTGGAATGGCGAGCAGTCTGTGTGTGTGTGATATTGCCAGAGGGTACATGAAGAGAGAGGAACAGAGCACAAATCACAGAGCTTCAAAATACCATTGGCAGTGTCTTACAGCTTTTTGGTCACCTGGTGACCATCTCAGTGCCTCACTGCCAGAATGTAGTACTAGACTCTCCACTTTGCAGTTTCTACAAAGTTAGGATTAGAACAAGGAGACTTTAAAAAAGGTAACATGCCCAAACACTTCATATGAAAATAAATTATTTGATTTTTTGATACACCTTAAATGACAAATGTAATATTTTTCTGTTAAATATATCTATATATGTGCTTGTGTAGAAGTAATTGAGAATTGAGGGCATTGTCTTCTGTAAAATGGTGGTGGTATTGGTTTGGCACCTCTGTGTATGTAACTGTTAAAGAGTAAAGCCCCCAAAAGTATTTTCTTGATATTAGCTTTCATTTATAAACCAGAATAATTCTGAATGCTTCTAGTAATGGGAGATAACCCAAGGCAAATTTAATTTTAGATTGGGCTTTTGCTTAATGTATTATTCATAGTATTGTATCATCAGTTAAGCATACCCCTGACAATAAACTTAAAACTTAACTTTAATAGTAATATCCACCCTAATATGGGTGAGTCAAATAGTGACCTGACATGATTTATTTTGCCTACTTATTGTAGATAATTTTTTAATAATGGTGGGATGGAGTTATTTGCTGTTTTTCTCATAACCCCCCCCCCCTTTTTTTTTTAACACTTCACCATTTTTGCTGCATGACCTGGTTTTGCATTTTTCTGATTCTCTGTTCATCTAATTAGTATGTTCTAAAAAGACCTGGACCACTTATTGTACAGAGATGTAGCCTGTGGGTATTTAATAAGGAGCTTTCAGTGGTACATTTGCATCTTTTGCTTGGGGTCTGAATAGTGAATTACCTTTAAGATCATTAGAAGCACTGTTGTATTGTTAAAATCAAGCCACAATATTCTAATGACAGTTTAAAACTTCAGGCTTCCTACATAACCCAGGTGACCCCAGCATAATTGTATGTAGTGCAGAAGACCCCAGGATAAACTGACGATGGTTCAGCTCACCCACAGTGTAGCCTTTATATGCAGGTAGCTTTATACCCAAACAAACCAAATAAGAGATGTAGCAAAAACAAATGTCTTATTTTAGTTATGTACACTCAATTGTGTGTGTGTGTGTATATATATATATATATATATATAAAATGATATATTTTAACATCATAATACTAGTCCTGCAAATATGACTTGATACTTTTTAAAAAGAGACACAGCTCCTAAGCAATGTACAGAATATGGAATGTATTTTATCAGATAACTGATCTTTTAAAAATGTAATTCCTAGAAAACTAAATGCTTAAAAGTGGAGTGTTTTGTCAGGTTCTTCCCATAGACCAAGAACTAAATAGGGAGATACTTTGTTGTTCAAGGATTAAATTATAATTTATTCTTTCTCTAACCAAATATTAAGAGAGCTATTATTAGATACCAGGTGAGAGTCCTTAAATCTTTTCTAAAAGGCAGCTTAAAATATTTTTTAAAGCTTATGTATTTTTGTTAGTTTTTTGTGTGTGTGTCATTATTATAGAATTGTAGAATTTTAAAGCTGGGAGAAAATTTAATTTAGCACCTTTTTTGGTTGTTAATATTTTCACTAGTTCTCTGATCTCAAATTGATGTGCTGTTTACCTGCTACCACCAATAATGCCAGGGAGTTTGAAGGTAGCTGGTAACAAAACTGACTTAAATAAAGAAAAAGATAGTGATAAATTTCATGTTCTTAAATAAATGCTTTTACTTAGAGGGTATTTATAAATTCATTATCTGGCATTTAATCTTATCTGAGCTTCTTGACTGCATATGAAAACTAAATGAATATAGATATTTTGTACAACTAAATTTAGTAGATAACATATGTTAATTGATTTAAAATTTAGCAATTGTACTTCAAAACTGCATTTCTGAAATAGCTGTTTCTTAATGGAATCTGAAGTTACTTAGTTGTGATCAATAATTTCTACTGAACAGCTGTATATGAGTTTTAGCACAGTGCTGTGCATATAATGGGTAGTTACTAGAAGTTTGTGGAATGAAAACATGAATGAATGAAAGAGTATAAAGGAAAAGACTATATATCTGGTACATAATGGGGCGCCTATGTACCAATAGTTAGTTGAGCCAATTAACAAGCTAGTTACGTTTTCCAGAGGGTCTCACTTCCAATAACAGTTTCAAATTTTTAAAAATAATAACCGGGCAGTAATTAACTTGAGTTCACCTGGTAGACTGTCTATAATGTGTTTATTTTGTTTATCTCATCCTTTCGCACTCTTTTCTTGTTACCAATTTACTACTCAGAGTTCTCCAGATCAACTGTGAAAAGTGGCTACCTGATCTGACAGGATCCTTGTTTGGTCCATGACATCTGATGTTGTCTTTTCTTTGCCCTTCTTTTAATTGTGTCACCTTCGTTGTTAGAGAAACCCAAATCTTCCATTTCTTGAAGAAGCTGCTTTATTTCTATCTTTTAGATCTATTGTGGAAATAAAACAGAACTTGTATTTTTTAAAATAAATTATTATTTCTTATATGGAGAGAGGTTAATGGTGAGGCAAATGATTATGCAAAGATGTTCACTATGAAGACCTAAACTGAAAAATAAAATCAGAGTAAAATTTTAGTTAAAACTGGATCTAGCTTGCATGCATATTCAAAAACATCATATAAGGTTTAACGTATTTATGATCAGAGCATTGACCAAGGATGTTCTGTTCAGTAGTTTTGCAGGATTTTCTCTTCTAAGAAGAATTTGTTGTATTCACATTATTGTTTCCTTTGGGATCCCAGACAATGACTCTGTAGTCTGATTCATTAATATTGGTTGTCTTCAGCAGAGAGTATCCAGATTTGACCTGCCAAGTATTAAATTTTTAATGTATTACTAGTTCTTTCACAGAGTAAGGCTTGTCTTTGTTCTTTGTATTTTTGTACCAGTACAGCTTGAATCAGATAGAGACTTAATTTCTAGTATCACTAAATACGCCTCATTTTCAAAATACATATACAACACACATATACAGCTATAAAAATGTTTATTGATGAAACATACTTCAATATGAATAGCTACCTTTTAAAATATTTGAAATTATGCATTTCCAAATTTATTTTGAAAAGTGCCAGGGGGTGCTACGTGCTTTGTACAATAAGTTAATTATTATGCTATTAACATTGATGATGTTGAATGTGTATTAGTTAATGTGTTAATGACGTGTTAATTACTGTACATGTTGTGAAGACCCTTCAGGCTTGTTCTATGATGCAACATGTCAACTTGAACCAGACCAAGTAATCTGCGACGCAGACTGTAACTCTTAAAAATAACACTTGTAAACATAAATTATAAATTAAATTATGCTTTTTATTATCCTTTTTCTTTCTGGTAGAATGAATAAGTAATTCTTCTGCTATCTGCACCTGTTAGAACCTAATGCTGTCAGACTCTGTTTTCCCCAAGAGGATTGGAAGAGATTTGTTATGCAATAACTTCCGCTTTGTTTACTCTCTGGCATTTAGTGTATATTTTATATAGATTCATGTGTTTTGCAACCTGAAAGATCCTTCTTTTTTTGTTTACCAGATTAATTTATAATGGAAGACACTCAGTCTTTGTGCAAGCAGGTAAAAAGGGGCCTTGTTCGATTACCACCACTAGTTGATATTAAACTAATCTGTCGATATATGTACTTGTGATTCAGTCTATGGCCCTTCAAGCTTGTTGGCCAAATAGTTGAAACCTCAGGAGATCAGTCATAAATAACTGAATGCCACTTTCTTTTTCTATTAAAAGAGCCCAGAATTTGCTGCTATTTGAAAACATGGAATAATACATTTGGTTTTTGCATAAATACTGCTTGAAAATGTCAAATATTCAAATTTCATTACTTCAACTTTTAAATTAATTGTTGCTCACTTCTTCCTATTTGTCAACATTTTTGGAAAATATACCTGATGATAATCTTTAAGAGACTAATTTGGAGAAATACAATAAAATTGTAGAAATATAATAAAATTTACGTTATTCATAAAATATTATTTATTTTTATCCCTCCAAAATCATTTGTCTCATATTAAACAAACCACATTTGTAAAGAATAACTCACAAATGAACTAAGAGTCTTGTAGTGAGGATGTTTTTTAAATGACCCAGAACCAACTCTTAAAAATACAAAAATAAAATAAAGATGAATGTTCCTTTTAGGCAGTTACTCTATCTTTTAGGTTCTGTTAACATAATATGTACAAAAGGTGGTGAAGAGTTCAGGCTGTAAAGCTAGACTATCCAGGGTCAAATTCTGGCTCTTTCACTGTCTAGCTGTGTGACTGTGAGCATGGCCTCAGTTTCATGATAATAAAAGTGGGCATAATAATAGTACTTACTTCTTAGGATTGTTAAGATGATTAAATGAGTTAATACAAGTAGAGCACTTTGAGCCAGCTCTGGCACATAGGAAACACTCAATAAATGTGAGGTCTTATTAACCTACCTTTAATATTCTACTGAAAATTATTTGGAAGCATTTAATTGCCACAAGCTCTCTGAATTCCCTGGGACCCATTATGAATGTGAGTTTTTGGTTTTCAGTCATTATAGTCTCGTACCCTATCACAGAGAAACATCTTATTTTTGATGACGATTTTATTACTCCAGTGTTGTGTACATCCACCTGGAGTCATCCCAGGTTTTTCCGTTCATCTAATCTTGTTTGATTTCCTATAGCACAGCTCTTGTTGAGATTTGTATTGGCATAGAAGGGTATTCTGACCAGGACTTTGGTCTCCCTTGCAAATATTTGTGTCTCTCTTGTTTACAGCCCTGATGTCCTCTTGTAATACCCATGCAAAAGGGATTCTAATAAATCTTGTGCTCAGCATTACACATTGTTTGTTTTAGCTGCCTTCCACTTCATGCTTCCTCCTTTAAGAGTGAGCCATTACGAAAGGTTAGATTCACAGTTAGCAGGCTTTAGCTCTCCCTTTTGAATCAGTGAGGTTGCCGTTTTATTGCTCTCCGACTTACACTTCAGTGATGAGAGTAAACTAGCATCAGATTAAAGGTCAGCAAATCCCATCAAAGAGAGGAATATTAGGGGCAGAGATAGTTGGAGAGGCAGCACACCACTGGGTATTGACAGGGTGATTCCAGGGTATCAGTCAGCAGAATTATAGCTGCCCAGAGAGTCAGTACAGCTTTAATGAGCCTGTGTGAAGAGGAAGAGGGTGGATTTATGTAGTTCCTCATAATTTTCTGTAGAGACTGTTATTGCAGACATTCTGTGGAGTGTTTTGGTCTTTCATTTAATTCAAAGGTCCTGGCGCTTATCCATCCTCTAAATTCCTTTTTGTTAGCTCAAATCAAAGTTGACATTTCCATGGTTTACCACCTAAAACACCCAGTTCAAAATCAGGTTTCTTTTACCAATTTTGAAATCGGTATACTGTTAATAAAAATCTACAATCATATTTATATTAATGCATATGTATTTCCTCTTCAGAAAAGTGGGTTGAATAATGAACATTTTTTTCAAAAGTAGGCAATGGGGGAAAATGTACATTTACACATTGCCCCCTAAGCAACTGGGGGGAAAAACTGATTGTAATTATGATATGGTGCTTTTCCAAAGGATCCTAATGTTCATTCTCCTTAAATTGGCTTTCCTAATTAATTGTTTATATGCCCATTTGCGTATGCCCCATCTCACTCTTTCTGCCCCCAATACCCCTAAACTGGAAAAAAAAATTTTTTAATCTCTGGAGGGGAAATGTTTTTAATTGTTCTAATGAGCAATGCTACATTTAATTGCTGTAATTTTCAGTCCACCTTGATTTTGATGTCTTTGTAGTGAATGTGTGACGCATTAATTTCTTATTAGAGGGGGATTAAATCTCTGTAGTATCAAAATCTAGAATATGCTTTGGGAAGTCAAGTGTTTATGAAAAATGTCTGGATATCTTTGCTATAGGTTATTTGCTTAAAGAGTTGATATAGATAGATTTTTTTTTTTTTTCTAGCTAAGCTTTTATTTACAGGTCACTAGGAAATAGAGGGTTTGTGAGAAAATTATCAATAAATTTGCACTATAATGTTTTGTTTTATTAGCCAAGCCAGCCACCTTTTTGTAATTCGTATTTAAGAATATTCCTTTTTGATTATTTATAAGTAAATGAATGCATTATTAACATAGAGGTCTTGTTTGTGTGATTTGCTGCTTGGAAAATGCTTTCAAGCTTCTCTGCCATTGTCCTCTGTATGCCATGTGGGTGGTCGTGCTTTTCAGACACTTACATGGTTTTTAATGGAATAGGGTGATGGATGTGATACGACCATGAGAAGCACAAATATCCTTTTCAAAGTCCACCGTTGACTGAAACATCTATAGTATTTATAGCAAAATGTAAACTCCTTGAGAGAGATGCAATCAGATGACTATTGCGTGAAAATATAGAAGCCTTCTTCAGTCATTAGTAGATGCTGTATTTATATTAAAGAGCTAGCACACTTAAAAGTAAAATCATGTGGAAAGTGTAGTAAAGTTCATGTTTCCTATAATCATGCCATGCTTCCCGAGGCCCTTTCAATAAAACTGAGTCTGTGTCCTTTATAATAATACAGATAAAACTTTATGCTGTGCTGTTACATTGGAATGTACTGAGGATACGTCAGTGACCTCCATGCCGTATTTACTAGTATGCTATTTTGAGCAGTGCCTGTGCATCAGGATAATTTGGTATTACAAAAACAATAAAGTGGACATTCCTTTCTGCAGAAGGAAAAAGGGAACCAGTGGATATTTGCTATTCATAATGAAGTCAACTGACTGTAATTTATATACTCACTTTTGAACATTTTAGAGAAAAGGGAAAGAAGATGGCTGCGGCAGAGGCAAAGGAAATGAATACAAAGATAAGCATGAGATTAATTATCTGATAGAGGCAGGGTTCTTACTGCCATGAGGTATATATGAATGATGTTTACTGATCACCTTAAAGTACATGACTAAGTATTGTATATATTTTTAAATTCAACAGGGGTCTATTATTTTCATTTGAAAAAAAATTATGAATGAAAAAAGGACCATTTTTCTGAAATGGCACACATTTTTCTCCACAGTGGTAGTTTCTGACCCAAATTTTTGTATCGTATGTAGATTATATGTATTGTTTTTAAAAATACCACGTATTTAATCTGTGAAATATTTGATTAAAGATTTCCAAAATCCTAATTGAGAAGATGTCTAACTTTGGTCTAATTTTAGCAAAACACTGTGTAGCCAGTTACAACATGGTAATGAGTACATTCGCAGGAAGAAGAGAGTCCTTATTTCAGAACAAATAAACACCATTTACTTTCCATGTGGTCTTCTGGACATGGCCATTCTCTGGATTTCTGAGCTTATTTGAAGCATGTGGTCAGAGACCACTAATAATGAGCAGCTATCATGAGTGTTTCATCATCAGTATATTATCAAAGTGCTATTCTACTGCTGGAAGTGATATGAGAGTAAAAGTAACATAAAAGAGCAAAAGAAGAAAACAGATACTTAGGTCATAAACATTGAGAAAGCAAGAAGAAATAATACTACATATCATTAAAATATGTTGCAGTAATTGGTGGCACAATCTATGGCAAAGAAATTTTAGTATATAAAATGGAAGATTTAAAATAAAAAAGAAACCAACCCAATCAGATTTGACCATGTATTGAACATTATCAGAAATCAGATAAAAGTTGGGACTTCCCTGGTGGTCCAGTGGCTAAGACTCCATGCTTCCAATGCAGGGGGTGTGGGTTTGATCCCTGGTTGGGGAACTAAGATCCCACATGCCATGTGGTATGGCCAAAAAACAAAAACAAAAGAAGGTAAAAGTTTTAATTGTAGGACAGATTTGTTTCAGATTACATTTTAAGATTGCAAAACTTCCATATTTTTTTTATATTCATGGCATGCTCTTGGTAATGTTTCATTTTCACAGATGATACTAAAGAATTCCGCAACTGGTTCTTTGACTTTGGGGAATGCAGTATTTTAATAAAACAGATTTCAGTCTGTGATTTAAAGTGAATACCACTATTGTTGTTTAAAGTAATGATTACATGCCAGGTACTATTTTAGGCATTTTACATATTTTATAGCGTTTAAACTTCACAATGATTCTTCGAGTTGATGGTGTCTCTATTTATAGGGAATGAGGAGGACTTGCCTACAATATCATAGCTAACATGCAATAGAATTAGAATTTGAATCCAGGCTATTCCGACTCCATATTCTCCAGTTTAGTATATTCTCCAGCAGTGCAGCTCATTTGTATTATATTTGCAAAGTGAATTTAAAATCCAATAGTATAACTTGTATCTCTAGATATTTGAGGTGTAGTGGGACCCTGGACTTAGAGGAGGATAATCCTGTATTGGAATCATTGTTTTCACATTTACTAGCCATGTGATCTTGAGCAAGTCACTTACCCTCTTTGAAGTTTAGTTTATAGTATGTAGTATTGGTATGTAGTATATGCTTAATACATATTGAAATTTGAATATAGAGCATTTTTAGCCTGAGCATTAGAATGATACCCAAGTACTAATAGCGTTTTGGATTATCACATTAACAACTGTAAAATAAGACGTTAAAGGTACCTACATAAGCAACAAAAGGTCAGAAAACATTTGCTTTTCGGCAGGAACATTTCGGCAGGTGTGGGAGGAACTTATCAAAGTCTGGAAGATCCGGTCTTCCAGAAAATAGAGTAGGGGAGGAAGCAGCTGTGTGGAGCGGCACACACGATGCCCTCTGTGTTAGAGGGAGCAGGCGCCACAGTGTAGTGTTATCCCATTCACAGCATGGCAGTGATCTTAACTGACAAGACAGGAAATGAAAATGCCATGGCGATCTCATTCTTTAGGGAAAAAAGGCAAGGGAACAGAATGTGGGAATGTGG